>NC_091104.1:5786079-6036079 GCF_024713975.1 Paralichthys olivaceus
GTTGGGGATGAGTACCCATTGGAGATCAAGATATTCTTCCACAACTTTTTTTCTGTAGGTCATAGAGACTTGGAAGTTGGTTCCATCTCCACTAATGTGGGTGTGCCCGATCCATTGGTACCACCCGCGAGCTTCTACGACCTTTGGAAGGGGTAGGGTTAGGGTTGTGATTAGTGTTTGCTTTTTGGGTTGTGATTAGGGTTAGGGTTAGGGATGAAAACCTATAGGAGTTCAAGATATTCTTCAATAACTTTTTTTCTGAAGGTCATAGAGACTTGGAAGTTGGTTCCATCTCCACTAATGTGGCTATGCCCGATCCATTGGGACCATCCCCGAGCTTCTACGACCTTCGGAAATGGCGAAACCACCAAATCTATTAAAAAAAGTACAAGATATTTCTGAATAACTTTTTTTCTGAAAGGCATAGAGACTTGGGCATTTCGGGATTGATAGAGGGTTGCCTGCCACGCAACCACACCGAATTTCAGCACGTTTCGAGCAAGCAGCGCGGAGTTATTCACCCTATGGTGAATATGGGTTAGAGTTGCAATTAGGGTTAGGGTTAGGGTTGTGATTAGGGTTAGGGTTGGGGATGAGTACCCATTGGAGATCAAGATATTCTTCCACAACTTTTTTTCTGTAGGTCATAGAGACTTGGAAGTTGGTTCCATCTCCACTAATGTGGGTGTGCCCGATCCATTGGTACCACCCGCGAGCTTCTACGACCTTTGGAAGGGGTAGGGTTAGGGTTGTGATTAGTGTTTGCTTTTTGGGTTGTGATTAGGGTTAGGGTTAGGGATGAAAACCTATAGGAGTTCAAGATATTCTTCAATAACTTTTTTTCTGAAGGTCATAGAGACTTGGAAGTTGGTTCCATCTCCACTAATGTGGCTATGCCCGATCCATTGGGACCATCCCCGAGCTTCTACGACCTTCGGAAATGGCGAAACCACCAAATCTATTTAAAAAAGTACAAGATATTTCTGAATAACTTTTTTTCTGAAAGTCATAGAGACTTGGGCATTTCGGGATTGATAGAGGGTTGCCTGCCACGCAACCACACCGAATTTCAGCACGTTTCGAGCAAGCAGCGCGGAGTTATTCACCCTATGGTGAATATGGGTTAGAGTTGCAATTAGGGTTAGGGTTAGGGTTGTGATTAGGGTTAGGGTTGGGGATGAGTACCCATTGGAGATCAAGATATTCTTCCACAACTTTTTTTCTGTAGGTCATAGAGACTTGGAAGTTGGTTCCATCTCCACTAATGTGGGTGTGCCCGATCCATTGGTACCACCCGCGAGCTTCTACGACCTTTGGAAGGGGTAGGGTTAGGGTTGTGATTAGTGTTTGCTTTTTGGGTTGTGATTAGGGTTAGGGTTAGGGATGAAAACCTATAGGAGTTCAAGATATTCTTCAATAACTTTTTTTCTGAAGGTCATAGAGACTTGGAAGTTGGTTCCATCTCCACTAATGTGGCTATGCTCGATCCATTGGGACCATTCCCGAGCTTCTACGACCTTCGGAAATGGCGAAACCACCAAATCTATTAAAAAAAGTACAAGATATTTCTGAATAACTTTTTTTCTGAAAGTCATAGAGACTTGGGCATTTCGGGATTGATAGAGGGTTGCCTGCCACGCAACCACACCGAATTTCAGCACGTTTCGAGCAAGCAGCGCGGAGTTATTCACCCTATGGTGAATATGGGTTAGAGTTGCAATTAGGGTTAGGGTTAGGGTTGTGATTAGGGTTAGGGTTGGGGATGAGTACCCATTGGAGATCAAGATATTCTTCCACAACTTTTTTTCTGTAGGTCATAGAGACTTGGAAGTTGGTTCCATCTCCACTAATGTGGGTGTGCCCGATCCATTGGTACCACCCGCGAGCTTCTACGACCTTTGGAAGGGGTAGGGTTAGGGTTGTGATTAGTGTTTGCTTTTTGGGTTGTGATTAGGGTTAGGGTTAGGGATGAAAACCTATAGGAGTTCAAGATATTCTTCAATAACTTTTTTTCTGAAGGTCATAGAGACTTGGAAGTTGGTTCCATCTCCACTAATGTGGCTATGCTCGATCCATTGGGACCATTCCCGAGCTTCTACGACCTTCAGAAATGGCGAAACCACCAAATCTATTAAAAAAAGTACAAGATATTTCTGAATAACTTTTTTTCTGAAAGGCATAGAGACTTGGGCATTTCGGGATTGATAGAGGGTTGCCTGCCACGCAACCACACCGAATTTCAGCACGTTTCGAGCAAGCAGCGCGGAGTTATTCACCCTATGGTGAATATGGGTTAGGGTTGTGATTAGTGTTTGCTTTTTGGGTTGTGATTAGGGTTAGGGTTAGGGATGAAAACCTATAGGAGTTCAAGATATTCTTCAATAACTTTTTTTCTGAAGGTCATAGAGACTTGGAAGTTGGTTCCATCTCCACTAATGTGGCTATGCCCGATCCATTGGGATCATCCCCGAGCTTCTACGACCTTCGGAAATGGCGAAACCACCAAATCTATTTAAAAAAGTACAAGATATTTCTGAATAACTTTTTTTCTGAAAGTCATAGAGACTTGGGCATTTCGGGATTGATAGAGGGTTGCCTGCCACGCAACCACACCGAATTTCAGCACGTTTCGAGCAAGCAGCGCAGAGTTATTCACCCTATGGTGAATATGGGTTAGAGTTGCAATTAGGGTTAGGGTTAGGGTTGTGATTAGGGTTAGGGTTGGGGATGAGTACCCATTGGAGATCAAGATATTCTTCCACAACTTTTTTTCTGTAGGTCATAGAGACTTGGAAGTTGGTTCCATCTCCACTAATGTGGGTGTGCCCGATCCATTGGTACCACCCGCGAGCTTCTACGACCTTTGGAAGGGGTAGGGTTAGGGTTGTGATTAGTGTTTGCTTTTTGGGTTGTGATTAGGGTTAGGGTTAGGGATGAAAACCTATAGGAGTTCAAGATATTCTTCAATAACTTTTTTTCTGAAGGTCATAGAGACTTGGAAGTTGGTTCCATCTCCACTAATGTGGCTATGCCCGATCCATTGGGACCATCCCCGAGCTTCTACGACCTTCGGAAATGGCGAAACCACCAAATCTATTAAAAAAAGTACAAGATATTTCTGAATAACTTTTTTTCTGAAAGTCATAGAGACTTGGGCATTTCGGGATTGATAGAGGGTTGCCTGCCACGCAACCACACCGAATTTCAGCACGTTTCGAGCAAGCAGCGCGGAGTTATTCACCCTATGGTGAATATGGGTTAGAGTTGCAATTAGGGTTAGGGTTAGGGTTGTGATTAGGGTTAGGGTTGGGGATGAGTACCCATTGGAGATCAAGATATTCTTCCACAACTTTTTTTCTGTAGGTCATAGAGACTTGGAAGTTGGTTCCATCTCCACTAATGTGGGTGTGCCCGATCCATTGGTACCACCCGCGAGCTTCTACGACCTTTGGAAGGGGTAGGGTTAGGGTTGTGATTAGTGTTTGCTTTTTGGGTTGTGATTAGGGTTAGGGTTAGGGATGAAAACCTATAGGAGTTCAAGATATTCTTCAATAACTTTTTTTCTGAAGGTCATAGAGACTTGGAAGTTGGTTCCATCTCCACTAATGTGGCTATGCCCGATCCATTGGGACCATCCCCGAGCTTCTACGACTTTCGGAAATGGCGAAACCACCAAATCTATTAAAAAAAGTACAAGATATTTCTGAATAACTTTTTTTCTGAAAGGCATAGAGACTTGGGCATTTCGGGATTGATAGAGGGTTGCCTGCCACGCAACCACACCGAATTTCAGCACGTTTCGAGCAAGCAGCGCGGAGTTATTCACCCTATGGTGAATATGGGTTAGAGTTGCAATTAGGGTTAGGGTTAGGGTTGTGATTAGGGTTAGGGTTGGGGATGAGTACCCATTGGAGATCAAGATATTCTTCCACAACTTTTTTTCTGTAGGTCATAGAGACTTGGAAGTTGGTTCCATCTCCACTAATGTGGGTGTGCCCGATCCATTGGTACCACCCGCGAGCTTCTACGACCTTTGGAAGGGGTAGGGTTAGGGTTGTGATTAGTGTTTGCTTTTTGGGTTGTGATTAGGGTTAGGGTTAGGGATGAAAACCTATAGCAGTTCAAGATATTCTTCAATAACTTTTTTTCTGAAGGTCATAGAGACTTGGAAGTTGGTTCCATCTCCACTAATGTGGCTATGCCCGATCCATTGGGACCATCCCCGAGCTTCTACGACCTTCGGAAATGGCGAAACCACCAAATCTATTTAAAAAAGTACAAGATATTTCTGAATAACTTTTTTTCTGAAAGTCATAGAGACTTGGGCATTTCGGGATTGATAGAGGGTTGCCTGCCACGCAACCACACCGAATTTCAGCACGTTTCGAGCAAGCAGCGCGGAGTTATTCACCCTATGGTGAATATGGGTTAGAGTTGCAATTAGGGTTAGGGTTAGGGTTGTGATTAGGGTTAGGGTTGGGGATGAGTACCCATTGGAGATCAAGATATTCTTCCACAACTTTTTTTCTGTAGGTCATAGAGACTTGGAAGTTGGTTCCATCTCCACTAATGTGGGTGTGCCCGATCCATTGGTACCACCCGCGAGCTTCTACGACCTTTGGAAGGGGTAGGGTTAGGGTTGTGATTAGTGTTTGCTTTTTGGGTTGTGATTAGGGTTAGGGTTAGGGATGAAAACCTATAGGAGTTCAAGATATTCTTCAATAACTTTTTTTCTGAAGGTCATAGAGACTTGGAAGTTGGTTCCATCTCCACTAATGTGGCTATGCTCGATCCATTGGGACCATTCCCGAGCTTCTACGACCTTCGGAAATGGCGAAACCACCAAATCTATTAAAAAAAGTACAAGATATTTCTGAATAACTTTTTTTCTGAAAGTCATAGAGACTTGGGCATTTCGGGATTGATAGAGGGTTGCCTGCCACGCAACCACACCGAATTTCAGCACGTTTCGAGCAAGCAGCGCGGAGTTATTCACCCTATGGTGAATATGGGTTAGAGTTGCAATTAGGGTTAGGGTTAGGGTTGTGATTAGGGTTAGGGTTGGGGATGAGTACCCATTGGAGATCAAGATATTCTTCCACAACTTTTTTTCTGTAGGTCATAGAGACTTGGAAGTTGGTTCCATCTCCACTAATGTGGGTGTGCCCGATCCATTGGTACCACCCGCGAGCTTCTACGACCTTTGGAAGGGGTAGGGTTAGGGTTGTGATTAGTGTTTGCTTTTTGGGTTGTGATTAGGGTTAGGGTTAGGGATGAAAACCTATAGGAGTTCAAGATATTCTTCAATAACTTTTTTTCTGAAGGTCATAGAGACTTGGAAGTTGGTTCCATCTCCACTAATGTGGCTATGCTCGATCCATTGGGACCATTCCCGAGCTTCTACGACCTTCAGAAATGGCGAAACCACCAAATCTATTAAAAAAAGTACAAGATATTTCTGAATAACTTTTTTTCTGAAAGGCATAGAGACTTGGGCATTTCGGGATTGATAGAGGGTTGCCTGCCACGCAACCACACCGAATTTCAGCACGTTTCGAGCAAGCAGCGCGGAGTTATTCACCCTATGGTGAATATGGGTTAGGGTTGTGATTAGTGTTTGCTTTTTGGGTTGTGATTAGGGTTAGGGTTAGGGATGAAAACCTATAGGAGTTCAAGATATTCTTCAATAACTTTTTTTCTGAAGGTCATAGAGACTTGGAAGTTGGTTCCATCTCCACTAATGTGGCTATGCCCGATCCATTGGGACCATCCCCGAGCTTCTACGACCTTCGGAAATGGCGAAACCACCAAATCTATTTAAAAAAGTACAAGATATTTCTGAATAACTTTTTTTCTGAAAGTCATAGAGACTTGGGCATTTCGGGATTGATAGAGGGTTGCCTGCCACGCAACCACACCGAATTTCAGCACGTTTCGAGCAAGCAGCGCAGAGTTATTCACCCTATGGTGAATATGGGTTAGAGTTGCAATTAGGGTTAGGGTTAGGGTTGTGATTAGGGTTAGGGTTGGGGATGAGTACCCATTGGAGATCAAGATATTCTTCCACAACTTTTTTTCTGTAGGTCATAGAGACTTGGAAGTTGGTTCCATCTCCACTAATGTGGGTGTGCCCGATCCATTGGGACCACCCGCGAGCTTCTACGACCTTTGGAAGGGGTAGGGTTAGGGTTGTGATTAGTGTTTGCTTTTTGGGTTGTGATTAGGGTTAGGGTTAGGGATGAAAACCTATAGGAGTTCAAGATATTCTTCAATAACTTTTTTTCTGAAGGTCATAGAGACTTGGAAGTTGGTTCCATCTCCACTAATGTGGCTATGCTCGATCCATTGGGACCATTCCCGAGCTTCTACGACCTTCAGAAATGGCGAAACCACCAAATCTATTAAAAAAAGTACAAGATATTTCTGAATAACTTTTTTTCTGAAAGGCATAGAGACTTGGGCATTTCGGGATTGATAGAGGGTTGCCTGCCACGCAACCACACCGAATTTCAGCACGTTTCGAGCAAGCAGCGCGGAGTTATTCACCCTATGGTGAATATGGGTTAGGGTTGTGATTAGTGTTTGCTTTTTGGGTTGTGATTAGGGTTAGGGTTAGGGATGAAAACCTATAGGAGTTCAAGATATTCTTCAATAACTTTTTTTCTGAAGGTCATAGAGACTTGGAAGTTGGTTCCATCTCCACTAATGTGGCTATGCCCGATCCATTGGGACCATCCCCGAGCTTCTACGACCTTCGGAAATGGCGAAACCACCAAATCTATTTAAAAAAGTACAAGATATTTCTGAATAACTTTTTTTCTGAAAGTCATAGAGACTTGGGCATTTCGGGATTGATAGAGGGTTGCCTGCCACGCAACCACACCGAATTTCAGCACGTTTCGAGCAAGCAGCGCAGAGTTATTCACCCTATGGTGAATATGGGTTAGAGTTGCAATTAGGGTTAGGGTTAGGGTTGTGATTAGGGTTAGGGTTGGGGATGAGTACCCATTGGAGATCAAGATATTCTTCCACAACTTTTTTTCTGTAGGTCATAGAGACTT
Organism: Paralichthys olivaceus; assembly: GCF_024713975.1. NCBI lineage: Eukaryota > Metazoa > Chordata > Actinopteri > Pleuronectiformes > Paralichthyidae > Paralichthys > Paralichthys olivaceus. The sequence goes on from NC_091104.1 coordinate 5,793,141, forward strand.
GGAAGTTGGTTCCATCTCCACTAATGTGGGTGTGCCCGATCCATTGGTACCACCCGCGAGCTTCTACGACCTTTGGAAGGGGTAGGGTTAGGGTTGTGATTAGTGTTTGCTTTTTGGGTTGTGATTAGGGTTAGGGTTAGGGATGAAAACCTATAGGAGTTCAAGATATTCTTCAATAACTTTTTTTCTGAAGGTCATAGAGACTTGGAAGTTGGTTCCATCTCCACTAATGTGGCTATGCCCGATCCATTGGGACCATCCCCGAGCTTCTACGACCTTCGGAAATGGCGAAACCACCAAATCTATTAAAAAAAGTACAAGATATTTCTGAATAACTTTTTTTCTGAAAGTCATAGAGACTTGGGCATTTCGGGATTGATAGAGGGTTGCCTGCCACGCAACCACACCGAATTTCAGCACGTTTCGAGCAAGCAGCGCGGAGTTATTCACCCTATGGTGAATATGGGTTAGAGTTGCAATTAGGGTTAGGGTTAGGGTTGTGATTAGGGTTAGGGTTGGGGATGAGTACCCATTGGAGATCAAGATATTCTTCCACAACTTTTTTTCTGTAGGTCATAGAGACTTGGAAGTTGGTTCCATCTCCACTAATGTGGGTGTGCCCGATCCATTGGTACCACCCGCGAGCTTCTACGACCTTTGGAAGGGGTAGGGTTAGGGTTGTGATTAGTGTTTGCTTTTTGGGTTGTGATTAGGGTTAGGGTTAGGGATGAAAACCTATAGGAGTTCAAGATATTCTTCAATAACTTTTTTTCTGAAGGTCATAGAGACTTGGAAGTTGGTTCCATCTCCACTAATGTGGCTATGCTCGATCCATTGGGACCATTCCCGAGCTTCTACGACCTTCGGAAATGGCGAAACCACCAAATCTATTAAAAAAAGTACAAGATATTTCTGAATAACTTTTTTTCTGAAAGTCATAGAGACTTGGGCATTTCGGGATTGATAGAGGGTTGCCTGCCACGCAACCACACCGAATTTCAGCACGTTTCGAGCAAGCAGCGCGGAGTTATTCACCCTATGGTGAATATGGGTTAGAGTTGCAATTAGGGTTAGGGTTAGGGTTGTGATTAGGGTTAGGGTTGGGGATGAGTACCCATTGGAGATCAAGATATTCTTCCACAACTTTTTTTCTGTAGGTCATAGAGACTTGGAAGTTGGTTCCATCTCCACTAATGTGGGTGTGCCCGATCCATTGGTACCACCCGCGAGCTTCTACGACCTTTGGAAGGGGTAGGGTTAGGGTTGTGATTAGTGTTTGCTTTTTGGGTTGTGATTAGGGTTAGGGTTAGGGATGAAAACCTATAGGAGTTCAAGATATTCTTCAATAACTTTTTTTCTGAAGGTCATAGAGACTTGGAAGTTGGTTCCATCTCCACTAATGTGGCTATGCCCGATCCATTGGGACCATCCCCGAGCTTCTACGACCTTCGGAAATGGCGAAACCACCAAATCTATTAAAAAAAGTACAAGATATTTCTGAATAACTTTTTTTCTGAAAGTCATAGAGACTTGGGCATTTCGGGATTGATAGAGGGTTGCCTGCCACGCAACCACACCGAATTTCAGCACGTTTCGAGCAAGCAGCGCGGAGTTATTCACCCTATGGTGAATATGGGTTAGAGTTGCAATTAGGGTTAGGGTTAGGGTTGTGATTAGGGTTAGGGTTGGGGATGAGTACCCATTGGAGATCAAGATATTCTTCCACAACTTTTTTTCTGTAGGTCATAGAGACTTGGAAGTTGGTTCCATCTCCACTAATGTGGGTGTGCCCGATCCATTGGTACCACCCGCGAGCTTCTACGACCTTTGGAAGGGGTAGGGTTAGGGTTGTGATTAGTGTTTGCTTTTTGGGTTGTGATTAGGGTTAGGGTTAGGGATGAAAACCTATAGGAGTTCAAGATATTCTTCAATAACTTTTTTTCTGAAGGTCATAGAGACTTGGAAGTTGGTTCCATCTCCACTAATGTGGCTATGCTCGATCCATTGGGACCATTCCCGAGCTTCTACGACCTTCAGAAATGGCGAAACCACCAAATCTATTTAAAAAAGTACAAGATATTTCTGAATAACTTTTTTTCTGAAAGGCATAGAGACTTGGGCATTTCGGGATTGATAGAGGGTTGCCTGCCACGCAACCACACCGAATTTCAGCACGTTTCGAGCAAGCAGCGCGGAGTTATTCACCCTATGGTGAATATGGGTTAGAGTTGCAATTAGGGTTAGGGTTAGGGTTGTGATTAGGGTTAGGGTTGGGGATGAGTACCCATTGGAGATCAAGATATTCTTCCACAACTTTTTTTCTGTAGGTCATAGAGACTTGGAAGTTGGTTCCATCTCCACTAATGTGGGTGTGCCCGATCCATTGGTACCACCCGCGAGCTTCTACGACCTTTGGAAGGGGTAGGGTTAGGGTTGTGATTAGTGTTTGCTTTTTGGGTTGTGATTAGGGTTAGGGTTAGGGATGAAAACCTATAGGAGTTCAAGATATTCTTCAATAACTTTTTTTCTGAAGGTCATAGAGACTTGGAAGTTGGTTCCATCTCCACTAATGTGGCTATGCCCGATCCATTGGGACCATCCCCGAGCTTCTACGACCTTCGGAAATGGCGAAACCACCAAATCTATTAAAAAAAGTACAAGATATTTCTGAATAACTTTTTTTCTGAAAGTCATAGAGACTTGGGCATTTCGGGATTGATAGAGGGTTGCCTGCCACGCAACCACACCGAATTTCAGCACGTTTCGAGCAAGCAGCGCGGAGTTATTCACCCTATGGTGAATATGGGTTAGAGTTGCAATTAGGGTTAGGGTTAGGGTTGTGATTAGGGTTAGGGTTGGGGATGAGTACCCATTGGAGATCAAGATATTCTTCCACAACTTTTTTTCTGTAGGTCATAGAGACTTGGAAGTTGGTTCCATCTCCACTAATGTGGGTGTGCCCGATCCATTGGTACCACCCGCGAGCTTCTACGACCTTTGGAAGGGGTAGGGTTAGGGTTGTGATTAGTGTTTGCTTTTTGGGTTGTGATTAGGGTTAGGGTTAGGGATGAAAACCTATAGGAGTTCAAGATATTCTTCAATAACTTTTTTTCTGAAGGTCATAGAGACTTGGAAGTTGGTTCCATCTCCACTAATGTGGCTATGCTCGATCCATTGGGACCATTCCCGAGCTTCTACGACCTTCGGAAATGGCGAAACCACCAAATCTATTAAAAAAAGTACAAGATATTTCTGAATAACTTTTTTTCTGAAAGTCATAGAGACTTGGGCATTTCGGGATTGATAGAGGGTTGCCTGCCACGCAACCACACCGAATTTCAGCACGTTTCGAGCAAGCAGCGCGGAGTTATTCACCCTATGGTGAATATGGGTTAGAGTTGCAATTAGGGTTAGGGTTAGGGTTGTGATTAGGGTTAGGGTTGGGGATGAGTACCCATTGGAGATCAAGATATTCTTCCACAACTTTTTTTCTGTAGGTCATAGAGACTTGGAAGTTGGTTCCATCTCCACTAATGTGGGTGTGCCCGATCCATTGGTACCACCCGCGAGCTTCTACGACCTTTGGAAGGGGTAGGGTTAGGGTTGTGATTAGTGTTTGCTTTTTGGGTTGTGATTAGGGTTAGGGTTAGGGATGAAAACCTATAGGAGTTCAAGATATTCTTCAATAACTTTTTTTCTGAAGGTCATAGAGACTTGGAAGTTGGTTCCATCTCCACTAATGTGGCTATGCTCGATCCATTGGGACCACCCGCGAGCTTCTACGACCTTTGGAAGGGGTAGGGTTAGGGTTGTGATTAGTGTTTGCTTTTTGGGTTGTGATTAGGGTTAGGGTTAGGGATGAAAACCTATAGGAGTTCAAGATATTCTTCAATAACTTTTTTTCTGAAGGTCATAGAGACTTGGAAGTTGGTTCCATCTCCACTAATGTGGCTATGCCCGATCCATTGGGACCATCCCCGAGCTTCTACGACCTTCGGAAATGGCGAAACCACCAAATCTATTAAAAAAAGTACAAGATATTTCTGAATAACTTTTTTTCTGAAAGTCATAGAGACTTGGGCATTTCGGGATTGATAGAGGGTTGCCTGCCACGCAACCACACCGAATTTCAGCACGTTTCGAGCAAGCAGCGCGGAGTTATTCACCCTATGGTGAATATGGGTTAGAGTTGCAATTAGGGTTAGGGTTAGGGTTGTGATTAGGGTTAGGGTTGGGGATGAGTACCCATTGGAGATCAAGATATTCTTCCACAACTTTTTTTCTGTAGGTCATAGAGACTTGGAAGTTGGTTCCATCTCCACTAATGTGGGTGTGCCCGATCCATTGGTACCACCCGCGAGCTTCTACGACCTTTGGAAGGGGTAGGGTTAGGGTTGTGATTAGTGTTTGCTTTTTGGGTTGTGATTAGGGTTAGGGTTAGGGATGAAAACCTATAGGAGTTCAAGATATTCTTCAATAACTTTTTTTCTGAAGGTCATAGAGACTTGGAAGTTGGTTCCATCTCCACTAATGTGGCTATGCTCGATCCATTGGGACCATTCCCGAGCTTCTACGACCTTCAGAAATGGCGAAACCACCAAATCTATTTAAAAAAGTACAAGATATTTCTGAATAACTTTTTTTCTGAAAGGCATAGAGACTTGGGCATTTCGGGATTGATAGAGGGTTGCCTGCCACGCAACCACACCGAATTTCAGCACGTTTCGAGCAAGCAGCGCGGAGTTATTCACCCTATGGTGAATATGGGTTAGAGTTGCAATTAGGGTTAGGGTTAGGGTTGTGATTAGGGTTAGGGTTGGGGATGAGTACCCATTGGAGATCAAGATATTCTTCCACAACTTTTTTTCTGTAGGTCATAGAGACTTGGAAGTTGGTTCCATCTCCACTAATGTGGGTGTGCCCGATCCATTGGTACCACCCGCGAGCTTCTACGACCTTTGGAAGGGGTAGGGTTAGGGTTGTGATTAGTGTTTGCTTTTTGGGTTGTGATTAGGGTTAGGGTTAGGGATGAAAACCTATAGGAGTTCAAGATATTCTTCAATAACTTTTTTTCTGAAGGTCATAGAGACTTGGAAGTTGGTTCCATCTCCACTAATGTGGCTATGCCCGATCCATTGGGACCATCCCCGAGCTTCTACGACCTTCGGAAATGGCGAAACCACCAAATCTATTAAAAAAAGTACAAGATATTTCTGAATAACTTTTTTTCTGAAAGTCATAGAGACTTGGGCATTTCGGGATTGATAGAGGGTTGCCTGCCACGCAACCACACCGAATTTCAGCACGTTTCGAGCAAGCAGCGCGGAGTTATTCACCCTATGGTGAATATGGGTTAGAGTTGCAATTAGGGTTAGGGTTAGGGTTGTGATTAGGGTTAGGGTTGGGGATGAGTACCCATTGGAGATCAAGATATTCTTCCACAACTTTTTTTCTGTAGGTCATAGAGACTTGGAAGTTGGTTCCATCTCCACTAATGTGGGTGTGCCCGATCCATTGGTACCACCCGCGAGCTTCTACGACCTTTGGAAGGGGTAGGGTTAGGGTTGTGATTAGTGTTTGCTTTTTGGGTTGTGATTAGGGTTAGGGTTAGGGATGAAAACCTATAGGAGTTCAAGATATTCTTCAATAACTTTTTTTCTGAAGGTCATAGAGACTTGGAAGTTGGTTCCATCTCCACTAATGTGGCTATGCTCGATCCATTGGGACCATTCCCGAGCTTCTACGACCTTCGGAAATGGCGAAACCACCAAATCTATTAAAAAAAGTACAAGATATTTCTGAATAACTTTTTTTCTGAAAGTCATAGAGACTTGGGCATTTCGGGATTGATAGAGGGTTGCCTGCCACGCAACCACACCGAATTTCAGCACGTTTCGAGCAAGCAGCGCGGAGTTATTCACCCTATGGTGAATATGGGTTAGAGTTGCAATTAGGGTTAGGGTTAGGGTTGTGATTAGGGTTAGGGTTGGGGATGAGTACCCATTGGAGATCAAGATATTCTTCCACAACTTTTTTTCTGTAGGTCATAGAGACTTGGAAGTTGGTTCCATCTCCACTAATGTGGGTGTGCCCGATCCATTGGTACCACCCGCGAGCTTCTACGACCTTTGGAAGGGGTAGGGTTAGGGTTGTGATTAGTGTTTGCTTTTTGGGTTGTGATTAGGGTTAGGGTTAGGGATGAAAACCTATAGGAGTTCAAGATATTCTTCAATAACTTTTTTTCTGAAGGTCATAGAGACTTGGAAGTTGGTTCCATCTCCACTAATGTGGCTATGCTCGATCCATTGGGACCATTCCCGAGCTTCTACGACCTTCAGAAATGGCGAAACCACCAAATCTATTAAAAAAAGTACAAGATATTTCTGAATAACTTTTTTTCTGAAAGGCATAGAGACTTGGGCATTTCGGGATTGATAGAGGGTTGCCTGCCACGCAACCACACCGAATTTCAGCACGTTTCGAGCAAGCAGCGCGGAGTTATTCACCCTATGGTGAATATGGGTTAGGGTTGTGATTAGTGTTTGCTTTTTGGGTTGTGATTAGGGTTAGGGTTAGGGATGAAAACCTATAGGAGTTCAAGATATTCTTCAATAACTTTTTTTCTGAAGGTCATAGAGACTTGGAAGTTGGTTCCATCTCCACTAATGTGGCTATGCCCGATCCATTGGGACCATCCCCGAGCTTCTACGACCTTCGGAAATGGCGAAACCACCAAATCTATTTAAAAAAGTACAAGATATTTCTGAATAACTTTTTTTCTGAAAGTCATAGAGACTTGGGCATTTCGGGATTGATAGAGGGTTGCCTGCCACGCAACCACACCGAATTTCAGCACGTTTCGAGCAAGCAGCGCAGAGTTATTCACCCTATGGTGAATATGGGTTAGAGTTGCAATTAGGGTTAGGGTTAGGGTTGTGATTAGGGTTAGGGTTGGGGATGAGTACCCATTGGAGATCAAGATATTCTTCCACAACTTTTTTTCTGTAGGTCATAGAGACTTGGAAGTTGGTTCCATCTCCACTAATGTGGGTGTGCCCGATCCATTGGTACCACCCGCGAGCTTCTACGACCTTTGGAAGGGGTAGGGTTAGGGTTGTGATTAGTGTTTGCTTTTTGGGTTGTGATTAGGGTTAGGGTTAGGGATGAAAACCTATAGGAGTTCAAGATATTCTTCAATAACTTTTTTTCTGAAGGTCATAGAGACTTGGAAGTTGGTTCCATCTCCACTAATGTGGCTATGCCCGATCCATTGGGACCATCCCCGAGCTTCTACGACCTTCGGAAATGGCGAAACCACCAAATCTATTAAAAAAAGTACAAGATATTTCTGAATAACTTTTTTTCTGAAAGTCATAGAGACTTGGGCATTTCGGGATTGATAGAGGGTTGCCTGCCACGCAACCACACCGAATTTCAGCACGTTTCGAGCAAGCAGCGCGGAGTTATTCACCCTATGGTGAATATGGGTTAGAGTTGCAATTAGGGTTAGGGTTAGGGTTGTGATTAGGGTTAGGGTTGGGGATGAGTACCCATTGGAGATCAAGATATTCTTCCACAACTTTTTTTCTGTAGGTCATAGAGACTTGGAAGTTGGTTCCATCTCCACTAATGTGGGTGTGCCCGATCCATTGGTACCACCCGCGAGCTTCTACGACCTTTGGAAGGGGTAGGGTTAGGGTTGTGATTAGTGTTTGCTTTTTGGGTTGTGATTAGGGTTAGGGTTAGGGATGAAAACCTATAGGAGTTCAAGATATTCTTCAATAACTTTTTTTCTGAAGGTCATAGAGACTTGGAAGTTGGTTCCATCTCCACTAATGTGGCTATGCTCGATCCATTGGGACCATTCCCGAGCTTCTACGACCTTCGGAAATGGCGAAACCACCAAATCTATTAAAAAAAGTACAAGATATTTCTGAATAACTTTTTTTCTGAAAGTCATAGAGACTTGGGCATTTCGGGATTGATAGAGGGTTGCCTGCCACGCAACCACACCGAATTTCAGCACGTTTCGAGCAAGCAGCGCGGAGTTATTCACCCTATGGTGAATATGGGTTAGAGTTGCAATTAGGGTTAGGGTTAGGGTTGTGATTAGGGTTAGGGTTGGGGATGAGTACCCATTGGAGATCAAGATATTCTTCCACAACTTTTTTTCTGTAGGTCATAGAGACTTGGAAGTTGGTTCCATCTCCACTAATGTGGGTGTGCCCGATCCATTGGTACCACCCGCGAGCTTCTACGACCTTTGGAAGGGGTAGGGTTAGGGTTGTGATTAGTGTTTGCTTTTTGGGTTGTGATTAGGGTTAGGGTTAGGGATGAAAACCTATAGGAGTTCAAGATATTCTTCAATAACTTTTTTTCTGAAGGTCATAGAGACTTGGAAGTTGGTTCCATCTCCACTAATGTGGCTATGCCCGATCCATTGGGACCATCCCCGAGCTTCTACGACCTTCGGAAATGGCGAAACCACCAAATCTATTAAAAAAAGTACAAGATATTTCTGAATAACTTTTTTTCTGAAAGTCATAGAGACTTGGGCATTTCGGGATTGATAGAGGGTTGCCTGCCACGCAACCACACCGAATTTCAGCACGTTTCGAGCAAGCAGCGCGGAGTTATTCACCCTATGGTGAATATGGGTTAGAGTTGCAATTAGGGTTAGGGTTAGGGTTGTGATTAGGGTTAGGGTTGGGGATGAGTACCCATTGGAGATCAAGATATTCTTCCACAACTTTTTTTCTGTAGGTCATAGAGACTTGGAAGTTGGTTCCATCTCCACTAATGTGGGTGTGCCCGATCCATTGGTACCACCCGCGAGCTTCTACGACCTTTGGAAGGGGTAGGGTTAGGGTTGTGATTAGTGTTTGCTTTTTGGGTTGTGATTAGGGTTAGGGTTAGGGATGAAAACCTATAGGAGTTCAAGATATTCTTCAATAACTTTTTTTCTGAAGGTCATAGAGACTTGGAAGTTGGTTCCATCTCCACTAATGTGGCTATGCTCGATCCATTGGGACCATTCCCGAGCTTCTACGACCTTCAGAAATGGCGAAACCACCAAATCTATTTAAAAAAGTACAAGATATTTCTGAATAACTTTTTTTCTGAAAGGCATAGAGACTTGGGCATTTCGGGATTGATAGAGGGTTGCCTGCCACGCAACCACACCGAATTTCAGCACGTTTCGAGCAAGCAGCGCGGAGTTATTCACCCTATGGTGAATATGGGTTAGAGTTGCAATTAGGGTTAGGGTTAGGGTTGTGATTAGGGTTAGGGTTGGGGATGAGTACCCATTGGAGATCAAGATATTCTTCCACAACTTTTTTTCTGTAGGTCATAGAGACTTGGAAGTTGGTTCCATCTCCACTAATGTGGGTGTGCCCGATCCATTGGTACCACCCGCGAGCTTCTACGACCTTTGGAAGGGGTAGGGTTAGGGTTGTGATTAGTGTTTGCTTTTTGGGTTGTGATTAGGGTTAGGGTTAGGGATGAAAACCTATAGGAGTTCAAGATATTCTTCAATAACTTTTTTTCTGAAGGTCATAGAGACTTGGAAGTTGGTTCCATCTCCACTAATGTGGCTATGCCCGATCCATTGGGACCATCCCCGAGCTTCTACGACCTTCGGAAATGGCGAAACCACCAAATCTATTAAAAAAAGTACAAGATATTTCTGAATAACTTTTTTTCTGAAAGTCATAGAGACTTGGGCATTTCGGGATTGATAGAGGGTTGCCTGCCACGCAACCACACCGAATTTCAGCACGTTTCGAGCAAGCAGCGCGGAGTTATTCACCCTATGGTGAATATGGGTTAGAGTTGCAATTAGGGTTAGGGTTAGGGTTGTGATTAGGGTTAGGGTTGGGGATGAGTACCCATTGGAGATCAAGATATTCTTCCACAACTTTTTTTCTGTAGGTCATAGAGACTTGGAAGTTGGTTCCATCTCCACTAATGTGGGTGTGCCCGATCCATTGGTACCACCCGCGAGCTTCTACGACCTTTGGAAGGGGTAGGGTTAGGGTTGTGATTAGTGTTTGCTTTTTGGGTTGTGATTAGGGTTAGGGTTAGGGATGAAAACCTATAGGAGTTCAAGATATTCTTCAATAACTTTTTTTCTGAAGGTCATAGAGACTTGGAAGTTGGTTCCATCTCCACTAATGTGGCTATGCTCGATCCATTGGGACCATTCCCGAGCTTCTACGACCTTCGGAAATGGCGAAACCACCAAATCTATTAAAAAAAGTACAAGATATTTCTGAATAACTTTTTTTCTGAAAGTCATAGAGACTTGGGCATTTCGGGATTGATAGAGGGTTGCCTGCCACGCAACCACACCGAATTTCAGCACGTTTCGAGCAAGCAGCGCGGAGTTATTCACCCTATGGTGAATATGGGTTAGAGTTGCAATTAGGGTTAGGGTTAGGGTTGTGATTAGGGTTAGGGTTGGGGATGAGTACCCATTGGAGATCAAGATATTCTTCCACAACTTTTTTTCTGTAGGTCATAGAGACTTGGAAGTTGGTTCCATCTCCACTAATGTGGGTGTGCCCGATCCATTGGTACCACCCGCGAGCTTCTACGACCTTTGGAAGGGGTAGGGTTAGGGTTGTGATTAGTGTTTGCTTTTTGGGTTGTGATTAGGGTTAGGGTTAGGGATGAAAACCTATAGGAGTTCAAGATATTCTTCAATAACTTTTTTTCTGAAGGTCATAGAGACTTGGAAGTTGGTTCCATCTCCACTAATGTGGCTATGCTCGATCCATTGGGACCACCCGCGAGCTTCTACGACCTTTGGAAGGGGTAGGGTTAGGGTTGTGATTAGTGTTTGCTTTTTGGGTTGTGATTAGGGTTAGGGTTAGGGATGAAAACCTATAGGAGTTCAAGATATTCTTCAATAACTTTTTTTCTGAAGGTCATAGAGACTTGGAAGTTGGTTCCATCTCCACTAATGTGGCTATGCCCGATCCATTGGGACCATCCCCGAGCTTCTACGACCTTCGGAAATGGCGAAACCACCAAATCTATTAAAAAAAGTACAAGATATTTCTGAATAACTTTTTTTCTGAAAGTCATAGAGACTTGGGCATTTCGGGATTGATAGAGGGTTGCCTGCCACGCAACCACACCGAATTTCAGCACGTTTCGAGCAAGCAGCGCGGAGTTATTCACCCTATGGTGAATATGGGTTAGAGTTGCAATTAGGGTTAGGGTTAGGGTTGTGATTAGGGTTAGGGTTGGGGATGAGTACCCATTGGAGATCAAGATATTCTTCCACAACTTTTTTTCTGTAGGTCATAGAGACTTGGAAGTTGGTTCCATCTCCACTAATGTGGGTGTGCCCGATCCATTGGTACCACCCGCGAGCTTCTACGACCTTTGGAAGGGGTAGGGTTAGGGTTGTGATTAGTGTTTGCTTTTTGGGTTGTGATTAGGGTTAGGGTTAGGGATGAAAACCTATAGGAGTTCAAGATATTCTTCAATAACTTTTTTTCTGAAGGTCATAGAGACTTGGAAGTTGGTTCCATCTCCACTAATGTGGCTATGCTCGATCCATTGGGACCATTCCCGAGCTTCTACGACCTTCAGAAATGGCGAAACCACCAAATCTATTTAAAAAAGTACAAGATATTTCTGAATAACTTTTTTTCTGAAAGGCATAGAGACTTGGGCATTTCGGGATTGATAGAGGGTTGCCTGCCACGCAACCACACCGAATTTCAGCACGTTTCGAGCAAGCAGCGCGGAGTTATTCACCCTATGGTGAATATGGGTTAGAGTTGCAATTAGGGTTAGGGTTAGGGTTGTGATTAGGGTTAGGGTTGGGGATGAGTACCCATTGGAGATCAAGATATTCTTCCACAACTTTTTTTCTGTAGGTCATAGAGACTTGGAAGTTGGTTCCATCTCCACTAATGTGGGTGTGCCCGATCCATTGGTACCACCCGCGAGCTTCTACGACCTTTGGAAGGGGTAGGGTTAGGGTTGTGATTAGTGTTTGCTTTTTGGGTTGTGATTAGGGTTAGGGTTAGGGATGAAAACCTATAGGAGTTCAAGATATTCTTCAATAACTTTTTTTCTGAAGGTCATAGAGACTTGGAAGTTGGTTCCATCTCCACTAATGTGGCTATGCCCGATCCATTGGGACCATCCCCGAGCTTCTACGACCTTCGGAAATGGCGAAACCACCAAATCTATTAAAAAAAGTACAAGATATTTCTGAATAACTTTTTTTCTGAAAGTCATAGAGACTTGGGCATTTCGGGATTGATAGAGGGTTGCCTGCCACGCAACCACACCGAATTTCAGCACGTTTCGAGCAAGCAGCGCGGAGTTATTCACCCTATGGTGAATATGGGTTAGAGTTGCAATTAGGGTTAGGGTTAGGGTTGTGATTAGGGTTAGGGTTGGGGATGAGTACCCATTGGAGATCAAGATATTCTTCCACAACTTTTTTTCTGTAGGTCATAGAGACTTGGAAGTTGGTTCCATCTCCACTAATGTGGGTGTGCCCGATCCATTGGTACCACCCGCGAGCTTCTACGACCTTTGGAAGGGGTAGGGTTAGGGTTGTGATTAGTGTTTGCTTTTTGGGTTGTGATTAGGGTTAGGGTTAGGGATGAAAACCTATAGGAGTTCAAGATATTCTTCAATAACTTTTTTTCTGAAGGTCATAGAGACTTGGAAGTTGGTTCCATCTCCACTAATGTGGCTATGCTCGATCCATTGGGACCATTCCCGAGCTTCTACGACCTTCGGAAATGGCGAAACCACCAAATCTATTAAAAAAAGTACAAGATATTTCTGAATAACTTTTTTTCTGAAAGTCATAGAGACTTGGGCATTTCGGGATTGATAGAGGGTTGCCTGCCACGCAACCACACCGAATTTCAGCACGTTTCGAGCAAGCAGCGCGGAGTTATTCACCCTATGGTGAATATGGGTTAGAGTTGCAATTAGGGTTAGGGTTAGGGTTGTGATTAGGGTTAGGGTTGGGGATGAGTACCCATTGGAGATCAAGATATTCTTCCACAACTTTTTTTCTGTAGGTCATAGAGACTTGGAAGTTGGTTCCATCTCCACTAATGTGGGTGTGCCCGATCCATTGGTACCACCCGCGAGCTTCTACGACCTTTGGAAGGGGTAGGGTTAGGGTTGTGATTAGTGTTTGCTTTTTGGGTTGTGATTAGGGTTAGGGTTAGGGATGAAAACCTATAGGAGTTCAAGATATTCTTCAATAACTTTTTTTCTGAAGGTCATAGAGACTTGGAAGTTGGTTCCATCTCCACTAATGTGGCTATGCTCGATCCATTGGGACCATTCCCGAGCTTCTACGACCTTCAGAAATGGCGAAACCACCAAATCTATTAAAAAAAGTACAAGATATTTCTGAATAACTTTTTTTCTGAAAGGCATAGAGACTTGGGCATTTCGGGATTGATAGAGGGTTGCCTGCCACGCAACCACACCGAATTTCAGCACGTTTCGAGCAAGCAGCGCGGAGTTATTTACCCTATGGTGAATATGGGTTAGGGTTGTGATTAGTGTTTGCTTTTTGGGTTGTGATTAGGGTTAGGGTTAGGGATGAAAACCTATAGGAGTTCAAGATATTCTTCAATAACTTTTTTTCTGAAGGTCATAGAGACTTGGAAGTTGGTTCCATCTCCACTAATGTGGCTATGCCCGATCCATTGGGATCATCCCCGAGCTTCTACGACCTTCGGAAATGGCGAAACCACCAAATCTATTTAAAAAAGTACAAGATATTTCTGAATAACTTTTTTTCTGAAAGTCATAGAGACTTGGGCATTTCGGGATTGATAGAGGGTTGCCTGCCACGCAACCACACCGAATTTCAGCACGTTTCGAGCAAGCAGCGCAGAGTTATTCACCCTATGGTGAATATGGGTTAGAGTTGCAATTAGGGTTAGGGTTAGGGTTGTGATTAGGGTTAGGGTTGGGGATGAGTACCCATTGGAGATCAAGATATTCTTCCACAACTTTTTTTCTGTAGGTCATAGAGACTTGGAAGTTGGTTCCATCTCCACTAATGTGGGTGTGCCCGATCCATTGGTACCACCCGCGAGCTTCTACGACCTTTGGAAGGGGTAGGGTTAGGGTTGTGATTAGTGTTTGCTTTTTGGGTTGTGATTAGGGTTAGGGTTAGGGATGAAAACCTATAGGAGTTCAAGATATTCTTCAATAACTTTTTTTCTGAAGGTCATAGAGACTTGGAAGTTGGTTCCATCTCCACTAATGTGGCTATGCCCGATCCATTGGGACCATCCCCGAGCTTCTACGACCTTCGGAAATGGCGAAACCACCAAATCTATTAAAAAAAGTACAAGATATTTCTGAATAACTTTTTTTCTGAAAGTCATAGAGACTTGGGCATTTCGGGATTGATAGAGGGTTGCCTGCCACGCAACCACACCGAATTTCAGCACGTTTCGAGCAAGCAGCGCGGAGTTATTCACCCTATGGTGAATATGGGTTAGAGTTGCAATTAGGGTTAGGGTTAGGGTTGTGATTAGGGTTAGGGTTGGGGATGAGTACCCATTGGAGATCAAGATATTCTTCCACAACTTTTTTTCTGTAGGTCATAGAGACTTGGAAGTTGGTTCCATCTCCACTAATGTGGGTGTGCCCGATCCATTGGTACCACCCGCGAGCTTCTACGACCTTTGGAAGGGGTAGGGTTAGGGTTGTGATTAGTGTTTGCTTTTTGGGTTGTGATTAGGGTTAGGGTTAGGGATGAAAACCTATAGGAGTTCAAGATATTCTTCAATAACTTTTTTTCTGAAGGTCATAGAGACTTGGAAGTTGGTTCCATCTCCACTAATGTGGCTATGCCCGATCCATTGGGACCATCCCCGAGCTTCTACGACCTTCGGAAATGGCGAAACCACCAAATCTATTAAAAAAAGTACAAGATATTTCTGAATAACTTTTTTTCTGAAAGGCATAGAGACTTGGGCATTTCGGGATTGATAGAGGGTTGCCTGCCACGCAACCACACCGAATTTCAGCACGTTTCGAGCAAGCAGCGCGGAGTTATTCACCCTATGGTGAATATGGGTTAGAGTTGCAATTAGGGTTAGGGTTAGGGTTGTGATTAGGGTTAGGGTTGGGGATGAGTACCCATTGGAGATCAAGATATTCTTCCACAACTTTTTTTCTGTAGGTCATAGAGACTTGGAAGTTGGTTCCATCTCCACTAATGTGGGTGTGCCCGATCCATTGGTACCACCCGCGAGCTTCTACGACCTTTGGAAGGGGTAGGGTTAGGGTTGTGATTAGTGTTTGCTTTTTGGGTTGTGATTAGGGTTAGGGTTAGGGATGAAAACCTATAGCAGTTCAAGATATTCTTCAATAACTTTTTTTCTGAAGGTCATAGAGACTTGGAAGTTGGTTCCATCTCCACTAATGTGGCTATGCCCGATCCATTGGGACCATCCCCGAGCTTCTACGACCTTCGGAAATGGCGAAACCACCAAATCTATTTAAAAAAGTACAAGATATTTCTGAATAACTTTTTTTCTGAAAGTCATAGAGACTTGGGCATTTCGGGATTGATAGAGGGTTGCCTGCCACGCAACCACACCGAATTTCAGCACGTTTCGAGCAAGCAGCGCGGAGTTATTCACCCTATGGTGAATATGGGTTAGAGTTGCAATTAGGGTTAGGGTTAGGGTTGTGATTAGGGTTAGGGTTGGGGATGAGTACCCATTGGAGATCAAGATATTCTTCCACAACTTTTTTTCTGTAGGTCATAGAGACTTGGAAGTTGGTTCCATCTCCACTAATGTGGGTGTGCCCGATCCATTGGTACCACCCGCGAGCTTCTACGACCTTTGGAAGGGGTAGGGTTAGGGTTGTGATTAGTGTTTGCTTTTTGGGTTGTGATTAGGGTTAGGGTTAGGGATGAAAACCTATAGGAGTTCAAGATATTCTTCAATAACTTTTTTTCTGAAGGTCATAGAGACTTGGAAGTTGGTTCCATCTCCACTAATGTGGCTATGCTCGATCCATTGGGACCATTCCCGAGCTTCTACGACCTTCGGAAATGGCGAAACCACCAAATCTATTAAAAAAAGTACAAGATATTTCTGAATAACTTTTTTTCTGAAAGTCATAGAGACTTGGGCATTTCGGGATTGATAGAGGGTTGCCTGCCACGCAACCACACCGAATTTCAGCACGTTTCGAGCAAGCAGCGCGGAGTTATTCACCCTATGGTGAATATGGGTTAGAGTTGCAATTAGGGTTAGGGTTAGGGTTGTGATTAGGGTTAGGGTTGGGGATGAGTACCCATTGGAGATCAAGATATTCTTCCACAACTTTTTTTCTGTAGGTCATAGAGACTTGGAAGTTGGTTCCATCTCCACTAATGTGGGTGTGCCCGATCCATTGGTACCACCCGCGAGCTTCTACGACCTTTGGAAGGGGTAGGGTTAGGGTTGTGATTAGTGTTTGCTTTTTGGGTTGTGATTAGGGTTAGGGTTAGGGATGAAAACCTATAGGAGTTCAAGATATTCTTCAATAACTTTTTTTCTGAAGGTCATAGAGACTTGGAAGTTGGTTCCATCTCCACTAATGTGGCTATGCTCGATCCATTGGGACCATTCCCGAGCTTCTACGACCTTCAGAAATGGCGAAACCACCAAATCTATTAAAAAAAGTACAAGATATTTCTGAATAACTTTTTTACTGAAAGGCATAGAGACTTGGGCATTTCGGGATTGATAGAGGGTTGCCTGCCACGCAACCACACCGAATTTCAGCACGTTTCGAGCAAGCAGCGCGGAGTTATTCACCCTATGGTGAATATGGGTTAGGGTTGTGATTAGTGTTTGCTTTTTGGGTTGTGATTAGGGTTAGGGTTAGGGATGAAAACCTATAGGAGTTCAAGATATTCTTCAATAACTTTTTTTCTGAAGGTCATAGAGACTTGGAAGTTGGTTCCATCTCCACTAATGTGGCTATGCCCGATCCATTGGGACCATCCCCGAGCTTCTACGACCTTCGGAAATGGCGAAACCACCAAATCTATTTAAAAAAGTACAAGATATTTCTGAATAACTTTTTTTCTGAAAGTCATAGAGACTTGGGCATTTCGGGATTGATAGAGGGTTGCCTGCCACGCAACCACACCGAATTTCAGCACGTTTCGAGCAAGCAGCGCAGAGTTATTCACCCTATGGTGAATATGGGTTAGAGTTGCAATTAGGGTTAGGGTTAGGGTTGTGATTAGGGTTAGGGTTGGGGATGAGTACCCATTGGAGATCAAGATATTCTTCCACAACTTTTTTTCTGTAGGTCATAGAGACTTGGAAGTTGGTTCCATCTCCACTAATGTGGGTGTGCCCGATCCATTGGTACCACCCGCGAGCTTCTACGACCTTTGGAAGGGGTAGGGTTAGGGTTGTGATTAGTGTTTGCTTTTTGGGTTGTGATTAGGGTTAGGGTTAGGGATGAAAACCTATAGGAGTTCAAGATATTCTTCAATAACTTTTTTTCTGAAGGTCATAGAGACTTGGAAGTTGGTTCCATCTCCACTAATGTGGCTATGCCCGATCCATTGGGACCATCCCCGAGCTTCTACGACCTTCGGAAATGGCGAAACCACCAAATCTATTAAAAAAAGTACAAGATATTTCTGAATAACTTTTTTTCTGAAAGTCATAGAGACTTGGGCATTTCGGGATTGATAGAGGGTTGCCTGCCACGCAACCACACCGAATTTCAGCACGTTTCGAGCAAGCAGCGCGGAGTTATTCACCCTATGGTGAATATGGGTTAGAGTTGCAATTAGGGTTAGGGTTAGGGTTGTGATTAGGGTTAGGGTTGGGGATGAGTACCCATTGGAGATCAAGATATTCTTCCACAACTTTTTTTCTGTAGGTCATAGAGACTTGGAAGTTGGTTCCATCTCCACTAATGTGGGTGTGCCCGATCCATTGGTACCACCCGCGAGCTTCTACGACCTTTGGAAGGGGTAGGGTTAGGGTTGTGATTAGTGTTTGCTTTTTGGGTTGTGATTAGGGTTAGGGTTAGGGATGAAAACCTATAGGAGTTCAAGATATTCTTCAATAACTTTTTTTCTGAAGGTCATAGAGACTTGGAAGTTGGTTCCATCTCCACTAATGTGGCTATGCTCGATCCATTGGGACCATTCCCGAGCTTCTACGACCTTCGGAAATGGCGAAACCACCAAATCTATTAAAAAAAGTACAAGATATTTCTGAATAACTTTTTTTCTGAAAGTCATAGAGACTTGGGCATTTCGGGATTGATAGAGGGTTGCCTGCCACGCAACCACACCGAATTTCAGCACGTTTCGAGCAAGCAGCGCGGAGTTATTCACCCTATGGTGAATATGGGTTAGAGTTGCAATTAGGGTTAGGGTTAGGGTTGTGATTAGGGTTAGGGTTGGGGATGAGTACCCATTGGAGATCAAGATATTCTTCCACAACTTTTTTTCTGTAGGTCATAGAGACTTGGAAGTTGGTTCCATCTCCACTAATGTGGGTGTGCCCGATCCATTGGTACCACCCGCGAGCTTCTACGACCTTTGGAAGGGGTAGGGTTAGGGTTGTGATTAGTGTTTGCTTTTTGGGTTGTGATTAGGGTTAGGGTTAGGGATGAAAACCTATAGGAGTTCAAGATATTCTTCAATAACTTTTTTTCTGAAGGTCATAGAGACTTGGAAGTTGGTTCCATCTCCACTAATGTGGCTATGCTCGATCCATTGGGACCACCCGCGAGCTTCTACGACCTTTGGAAGGGGTAGGGTTAGGGTTGTGATTAGTGTTTGCTTTTTGGGTTGTGATTAGGGTTAGGGTTAGGGATGAAAACCTATAGGAGTTCAAGATATTCTTCAATAACTTTTTTTCTGAAGGTCATAGAGACTTGGAAGTTGGTTCCATCTCCACTAATGTGGCTATGCCCGATCCATTGGGACCATCCCCGAGCTTCTACGACCTTCGGAAATGGCGAAACCACCAAATCTATTAAAAAAAGTACAAGATATTTCTGAATAACTTTTTTTCTGAAAGTCATAGAGACTTGGGCATTTCGGGATTGATAGAGGGTTGCCTGCCACGCAACCACACCGAATTTCAGCACGTTTCGAGCAAGCAGCGCGGAGTTATTCACCCTATGGTGAATATGGGTTAGAGTTGCAATTAGGGTTAGGGTTAGGGTTGTGATTAGGGTTAGGGTTGGGGATGAGTACCCATTGGAGATCAAGATATTCTTCCACAACTTTTTTTCTGTAGGTCATAGAGACTTGGAAGTTGGTTCCATCTCCACTAATGTGGGTGTGCCCGATCCATTGGTACCACCCGCGAGCTTCTACGACCTTTGGAAGGGGTAGGGTTAGGGTTGTGATTAGTGTTTGCTTTTTGGGTTGTGATTAGGGTTAGGGTTAGGGATGAAAACCTATAGGAGTTCAAGATATTCTTCAATAACTTTTTTTCTGAAGGTCATAGAGACTTGGAAGTTGGTTCCATCTCCACTAATGTGGCTATGCTCGATCCATTGGGACCATTCCCGAGCTTCTACGACCTTCAGAAATGGCGAAACCACCAAATCTATTTAAAAAAGTACAAGATATTTCTGAATAACTTTTTTTCTGAAAGGCATAGAGACTTGGGCATTTCGGGATTGATAGAGGGTTGCCTGCCACGCAACCACACCGAATTTCAGCACGTTTCGAGCAAGCAGCGCGGAGTTATTCACCCTATGGTGAATATGGGTTAGAGTTGCAATTAGGGTTAGGGTTAGGGTTGTGATTAGGGTTAGGGTTGGGGATGAGTACCCATTGGAGATCAAGATATTCTTCCACAACTTTTTTTCTGTAGGTCATAGAGACTTGGAAGTTGGTTCCATCTCCACTAATGTGGGTGTGCCCGATCCATTGGTACCACCCGCGAGCTTCTACGACCTTTGGAAGGGGTAGGGTTAGGGTTGTGATTAGTGTTTGCTTTTTGGGTTGTGATTAGGGTTAGGGTTAGGGATGAAAACCTATAGGAGTTCAAGATATTCTTCAATAACTTTTTTTCTGAAGGTCATAGAGACTTGGAAGTTGGTTCCATCTCCACTAATGTGGCTATGCCCGATCCATTGGGACCATCCCCGAGCTTCTACGACCTTCGGAAATGGCGAAACCACCAAATCTATTAAAAAAAGTACAAGATATTTCTGAATAACTTTTTTTCTGAAAGTCATAGAGACTTGGGCATTTCGGGATTGATAGAGGGTTGCCTGCCACGCAACCACACCGAATTTCAGCACGTTTCGAGCAAGCAGCGCGGAGTTATTCACCCTATGGTGAATATGGGTTAGAGTTGCAATTAGGGTTAGGGTTAGGGTTGTGATTAGGGTTAGGGTTGGGGATGAGTACCCATTGGAGATCAAGATATTCTTCCACAACTTTTTTTCTGTAGGTCATAGAGACTTGGAAGTTGGTTCCATCTCCACTAATGTGGGTGTGCCCGATCCATTGGTACCACCCGCGAGCTTCTACGACCTTTGGAAGGGGTAGGGTTAGGGTTGTGATTAGTGTTTGCTTTTTGGGTTGTGATTAGGGTTAGGGTTAGGGATGAAAACCTATAGGAGTTCAAGATATTCTTCAATAACTTTTTTTCTGAAGGTCATAGAGACTTGGAAGTTGGTTCCATCTCCACTAATGTGGCTATGCTCGATCCATTGGGACCATTCCCGAGCTTCTACGACCTTCGGAAATGGCGAAACCACCAAATCTATTAAAAAAAGTACAAGATATTTCTGAATAACTTTTTTTCTGAAAGTCATAGAGACTTGGGCATTTCGGGATTGATAGAGGGTTGCCTGCCACGCAACCACACCGAATTTCAGCACGTTTCGAGCAAGCAGCGCGGAGTTATTCACCCTATGGTGAATATGGGTTAGAGTTGCAATTAGGGTTAGGGTTAGGGTTGTGATTAGGGTTAGGGTTGGGGATGAGTACCCATTGGAGATCAAGATATTCTTCCACAACTTTTTTTCTGTAGGTCATAGAGACTTGGAAGTTGGTTCCATCTCCACTAATGTGGGTGTGCCCGATCCATTGGTACCACCCGCGAGCTTCTACGACCTTTGGAAGGGGTAGGGTTAGGGTTGTGATTAGTGTTTGCTTTTTGGGTTGTGATTAGGGTTAGGGTTAGGGATGAAAACCTATAGGAGTTCAAGATATTCTTCAATAACTTTTTTTCTGAAGGTCATAGAGACTTGGAAGTTGGTTCCATCTCCACTAATGTGGCTATGCTCGATCCATTGGGACCATTCCCGAGCTTCTACGACCTTCAGAAATGGCGAAACCACCAAATCTATTTAAAAAAGTACAAGATATTTCTGAATAACTTTTTTTCTGAAAGGCATAGAGACTTGGGCATTTCGGGATTGATAGAGGGTTGCCTGCCACGCAACCACACCGAATTTCAGCACGTTTCGAGCAAGCAGCGCGGAGTTATTCACCCTATGGTGAATATGGGTTAGAGTTGCAATTAGGGTTAGGGTTAGGGTTGTGATTAGGGTTAGGGTTGGGGATGAGTACCCATTGGAGATCAAGATATTCTTCCACAACTTTTTTTCTGTAGGTCATAGAGACTTGGAAGTTGGTTCCATCTCCACTAATGTGGGTGTGCCCGATCCATTGGTACCACCCGCGAGCTTCTACGACCTTTGGAAGGGGTAGGGTTAGGGTTGTGATTAGTGTTTGCTTTTTGGGTTGTGATTAGGGTTAGGGTTAGGGATGAAAACCTATAGGAGTTCAAGATATTCTTCAATAACTTTTTTTCTGAAGGTCATAGAGACTTGGAAGTTGGTTCCATCTCCACTAATGTGGCTATGCCCGATCCATTGGGACCATCCCCGAGCTTCTACGACCTTCGGAAATGGCGAAACCACCAAATCTATTTAAAAAAGTACAAGATATTTCTGAATAACTTTTTTTCTGAAAGTCATAGAGACTTGGGCATTTCGGGATTGATAGAGGGTTGCCTGCCACGCAACCACACCGAATTTCAGCACGTTTCGAGCAAGCAGCGCAGAGTTATTCACCCTATGGTGAATATGGGTTAGAGTTGCAATTAGGGTTAGGGTTAGGGTTGTGATTAGGGTTAGGGTTGGGGATGAGTACCCATTGGAGATCAAGATATTCTTCCACAACTTTTTTTCTGTAGGTCATAGAGACTTGGAAGTTGGTTCCATCTCCACTAATGTGGGTGTGCCCGATCCATTGGTACCACCCGCGAGCTTCTACGACCTTTGGAAGGGGTAGGGTTAGGGTTGTGATTAGTGTTTGCTTTTTGGGTTGTGATTAGGGTTAGGGTTAGGGATGAAAACCTATAGGAGTTCAAGATATTCTTCAATAACTTTTTTTCTGAAGGTCATAGAGACTTGGAAGTTGGTTCCATCTCCACTAATGTGGCTATGCTCGATCCATTGGGACCATTCCCGAGCTTCTACGACCTTCGGAAATGGCGAAACCACCAAATCTATTAAAAAAAGTACAAGATATTTCTGAATAACTTTTTTTCTGAAAGTCATAGAGACTTGGGCATTTCGGGATTGATAGAGGGTTGCCTGCCACGCAACCACACCGAATTTCAGCACGTTTCGAGCAAGCAGCGCGGAGTTATTCACCCTATGGTGAATATGGGTTAGAGTTGCAATTAGGGTTAGGGTTAGGGTTGTGATTAGGGTTAGGGTTGGGGATGAGTACCCATTGGAGATCAAGATATTCTTCCACAACTTTTTTTCTGTAGGTCATAGAGACTTGGAAGTTGGTTCCATCTCCACTAATGTGGGTGTGCCCGATCCATTGGTACCACCCGCGAGCTTCTACGACCTTTGGAAGGGGTAGGGTTAGGGTTGTGATTAGTGTTTGCTTTTTGGGTTGTGATTAGGGTTAGGGTTAGGGATGAAAACCTATAGGAGTTCAAGATATTCTTCAATAACTTTTTTTCTGAAGGTCATAGAGACTTGGAAGTTGGTTCCATCTCCACTAATGTGGCTATGCTCGATCCATTGGGACCATTCCCGAGCTTCTACGACCTTCAGAAATGGCGAAACCACCAAATCTATTAAAAAAAGTACAAGATATTTCTGAATAACTTTTTTTCTGAAAGGCATAGAGACTTGGGCATTTCGGGATTGATAGAGGGTTGCCTGCCACGCCACCACACCGAATTTCAGCACGTTTCGAGCAAGCAGCGCGGAGTTATTCACCCTATGGTGAATATGGGTTAGAGTTGCAATTAGGGTTAGGGTTAGGGTTGTGATTAGGGTTAGGGTTGGGGATGAGTACCCATTGGAGATCAAGATATTCTTCCACAACTTTTTTTCTGTAGGTCATAGAGACTTGGAAGTTGGTTCCATCTCCACTAATGTGGGTGTGCCCGATCCATTGGTACCACCCGCGAGCTTCTACGACCTTTGGAAGGGGTAGGGTTAGGGTTGTGATTAGTGTTTGCTTTTTGGGTTGTGATTAGGGTTAGGGTTAGGGATGAAAACCTATAGGAGTTCAAGATATTCTTCAATAACTTTTTTTCTGAAGGTCATAGAGACTTGGAAGTTGGTTCCATCTCCACTAATGTGGCTATGCCCGATCCATTGGGACCATCCCCGAGCTTCTACGACCTTCGGAAATGGCGAAACCACCAAATCTATTTAAAAAAGTACAAGATATTTCTGAATAACTTTTTTTCTGAAAGTCATAGAGACTTGGGCATTTCGGGATTGATAGAGGGTTGCCTGCCACGCAACCACACCGAATTTCAGCACGTTTCGAGCAAGCAGCGCAGAGTTATTCACCCTATGGTGAATATGGGTTAGAGTTGCAATTAGGGTTAGGGTTAGGGTTGTGATTAGGGTTAGGGTTGGGGATGAGTACCCATTGGAGATCAAGATATTCTTCCACAACTTTTTTTCTGTAGGTCATAGAGACTTGGAAGTTGGTTCCATCTCCACTAATGTGGGTGTGCCCGATCCATTGGTACCACCCGCGAGCTTCTACGACCTTTGGAAGGGGTAGGGTTAGGGTTGTGATTAGTGTTTGCTTTTTGGGTTGTGATTAGGGTTAGGGTTAGGGATGAAAACCTATAGGAGTTCAAGATATTCTTCAATAACTTTTTTTCTGAAGGTCATAGAGACTTGGAAGTTGGTTCCATCTCCACTAATGTGGCTATGCCCGATCCATTGGGACCATCCCCGAGCTTCTACGACCTTCGGAAATGGCGAAACCACCAAATCTATTAAAAAAAGTACAAGATATTTCTGAATAACTTTTTTTCTGAAAGTCATAGAGACTTGGGCATTTCAGGATTGATAGAGGGTTGCCTGCCACGCAACCACACCGAATTTCAGCACGTTTCGAGCAAGCAGCGCGGAGTTATTCACCCTATGGTGAATATGGGTTAGAGTTGCAATTAGGGTTAGGGTTAGGGTTGTGATTAGGGTTAGGGTTGGGGATGAGTACCCATTGGAGATCAAGATATTCTTCCACAACTTTTTTTCTGTAGGTCATAGAGACTTGGAAGTTGGTTCCATCTCCACTAATGTGGGTGTGCCCGATCCATTGGTACCACCCGCGAGCTTCTACGACCTTTGGAAGGGGTAGGGTTAGGGTTGTGATTAGTGTTTGCTTTTTGGGTTGTGATTAGGGTTAGGGTTAGGGATGAAAACCTATAGGAGTTCAAGATATTCTTCAATAACTTTTTTTCTGAAGGTCATAGAGACTTGGAAGTTGGTTCCATCTCCACTAATGTGGCTATGCTCGATCCATTGGGACCATTCCCGAGCTTCTACGACCTTCGGAAATGGCGAAACCACCAAATCTATTAAAAAAAGTACAAGATATTTCTGAATAACTTTTTTTCTGAAAGTCATAGAGACTTGGGCATTTCGGGATTGATAGAGGGTTGCCTGCCACGCAACCACACCGAATTTCAGCACGTTTCGAGCAAGCAGCGCGGAGTTATTCACCCTATGGTGAATATGGGTTAGAGTTGCAATTAGGGTTAGGGTTAGGGTTGTGATTAGGGTTAGGGTTGGGGATGAGTACCCATTGGAGATCAAGATATTCTTCCACAACTTTTTTTCTGTAGGTCATAGAGACTTGGAAGTTGGTTCCATCTCCACTAATGTGGGTGTGCCCGATCCATTGGTACCACCCGCGAGCTTCTACGACCTTTGGAAGGGGTAGGGTTAGGGTTGTGATTAGTGTTTGCTTTTTGGGTTGTGATTAGGGTTAGGGTTAGGGATGAAAACCTATAGGAGTTCAAGATATTCTTCAATAACTTTTTTTCTGAAGGTCATAGAGACTTGGAAGTTGGTTCCATCTCCACTAATGTGGCTATGCTCGATCCATTGGGACCACCCGCGAGCTTCTACGACCTTTGGAAGGGGTAGGGTTAGGGTTGTGATTAGTGTTTGCTTTTTGGGTTGTGATTAGGGTTAGGGTTAGGGATGAAAACCTATAGGAGTTCAAGATATTCTTCAATAACTTTTTTTCTGAAGGTCATAGAGACTTGGAAGTTGGTTCCATCTCCACTAATGTGGCTATGCCCGATCCATTGGGACCATCCCCGAGCTTCTACGACCTTCGGAAATGGCGAAACCACCAAATCTATTAAAAAAAGTACAAGATATTTCTGAATAACTTTTTTTCTGAAAGTCATAGAGACTTGGGCATTTCGGGATTGATAGAGGGTTGCCTGCCACGCAACCACACCGAATTTCAGCACGTTTCGAGCAAGCAGCGCGGAGTTATTCACCCTATGGTGAATATGGGTTAGAGTTGCAATTAGGGTTAGGGTTAGGGTTGTGATTAGGGTTAGGGTTGGGGATGAGTACCCATTGGAGATCAAGATATTCTTCCACAACTTTTTTTCTGTAGGTCATAGAGACTTGGAAGTTGGTTCCATCTCCACTAATGTGGGTGTGCCCGATCCATTGGTACCACCCGCGAGCTTCTACGACCTTTGGAAGGGGTAGGGTTAGGGTTGTGATTAGTGTTTGCTTTTTGGGTTGTGATTAGGGTTAGGGTTAGGGATGAAAACCTATAGGAGTTCAAGATATTCTTCAATAACTTTTTTTCTGAAGGTCATAGAGACTTGGAAGTTGGTTCCATCTCCACTAATGTGGCTATGCTCGATCCATTGGGACCATTCCCGAGCTTCTACGACCTTCAGAAATGGCGAAACCACCAAATCTATTAAAAAAAGTACAAGATATTTCTGAATAACTTTTTTTCTGAAAGGCATAGAGACTTGGGCATTTCGGGATTGATAGAGGGTTGCCTGCCACGCAACCACACCGAATTTCAGCACGTTTCGAGCAAGCAGCGCGGAGTTATTCACCCTATGGTGAATATGGGTTAGAGTTGCAATTAGGGTTAGGGTTAGGGTTGTGATTAGGGTTAGGGTTGGGGATGAGTACCCATTGGAGATCAAGATATTCTTCCACAACTTTTTTTCTGTAGGTCATAGAGACTTGGAAGTTGGTTCCATCTCCACTAATGTGGGTGTGCCCGATCCATTGGTACCACCCGCGAGCTTCTACGACCTTTGGAAGGGGTAGGGTTAGGGTTGTGATTAGTGTTTGCTTTTTGGGTTGTGATTAGGGTTAGGGTTAGGGATGAAAACCTATAGGAGTTCAAGATATTCTTCAATAACTTTTTTTCTGAAGGTCATAGAGACTTGGAAGTTGGTTCCATCTCCACTAATGTGGCTATGCCCGATCCATTGGGACCATCCCCGAGCTTCTACGACCTTCGGAAATGGCGAAACCACCAAATCTATTAAAAAAAGTACAAGATATTTCTGAATAACTTTTTTTCTGAAAGTCATAGAGACTTGGGCATTTCGGGATTGATAGAGGGTTGCCTGCCACGCAACCACACCGAATTTCAGCACGTTTCGAGCAAGCAGCGCGGAGTTATTCACCCTATGGTGAATATGGGTTAGAGTTGCAATTAGGGTTAGGGTTAGGGTTGTGATTAGGGTTAGGGTTGGGGATGAGTACCCATTGGAGATCAAGATATTCTTCCACAACTTTTTTTCTGTAGGTCATAGAGACTTGGAAGTTGGTTCCATCTCCACTAATGTGGGTGTGCCCGATCCATTGGTACCACCCGCGAGCTTCTACGACCTTTGGAAGGGGTAGGGTTAGGGTTGTGATTAGTGTTTGCTTTTTGGGTTGTGATTAGGGTTAGGGTTAGGGATGAAAACCTATAGGAGTTCAAGATATTCTTCAATAACTTTTTTTCTGAAGGTCATAGAGACTTGGAAGTTGGTTCCATCTCCACTAATGTGGCTATGCTCGATCCATTGGGACCATTCCCGAGCTTCTACGACCTTCAGAAATGGCGAAACCACCAAATCTATTAAAAAAAGTACAAGATATTTCTGAATAACTTTTTTTCTGAAAGGCATAGAGACTTGGGCATTTCGGGATTGATAGAGGGTTGCCTGCCACGCAACCACACCGAATTTCAGCACGTTTCGAGCAAGCAGCGCGGAGTTATTCACCCTATGGTGAATATGGGTTAGAGTTGCAATTAGGGTTAGGGTTAGGGTTGTGATTAGGGTTAGGGTTGGGGATGAGTACCCATTGGAGATCAAGATATTCTTCCACAACTTTTTTTCTGTAGGTCATAGAGACTTGGAAGTTGGTTCCATCTCCACTAATGTGGGTGTGCCCGATCCATTGGTACCACCCGCGAGCTTCTACGACCTTTGGAAGGGGTAGGGTTAGGGTTGTGATTAGTGTTTGCTTTTTGGGTTGTGATTAGGGTTAGGGTTAGGGATGAAAACCTATAGGAGTTCAAGATATTCTTCAATAACTTTTTTTCTGAAGGTCATAGAGACTTGGAAGTTGGTTCCATCTCCACTAATGTGGCTATGCCCGATCCATTGGGACCATCCCCGAGCTTCTACGACCTTCGGAAATGGCGAAACCACCAAATCTATTAAAAAAAGTACAAGATATTTCTGAATAACTTTTTTTCTGAAAGTCATAGAGACTTGGGCATTTCGGGATTGATAGAGGGTTGCCTGCCACGCAACCACACCGAATTTCAGCACGTTTCGAGCAAGCAGCGCGGAGTTATTCACCCTATGGTGAATATGGGTTAGAGTTGCAATTAGGGTTAGGGTTAGGGTTGTGATTAGGGTTAGGGTTGGGGATGAGTACCCATTGGAGATCAAGATATTCTTCCACAACTTTTTTTCTGTAGGTCATAGAGACTTGGAAGTTGGTTCCATCTCCACTAATGTGGGTGTGCCCGATCCATTGGTACCACCCGCGAGCTTCTACGACCTTTGGAAGGGGTAGGGTTAGGGTTGTGATTAGTGTTTGCTTTTTGGGTTGTGATTAGGGTTAGGGTTAGGGATGAAAACCTATAGGAGTTCAAGATATTCTTCAATAACTTTTTTTCTGAAGGTCATAGAGACTTGGAAGTTGGTTCCATCTCCACTAATGTGGCTATGCCCGATCCATTGGGACCATCCCCGAGCTTCTACGACCTTCGGAAATGGCGAAACCACCAAATCTATTAAAAAAAGTACAAGATATTTCTGAATAACTTTTTTTCTGAAAGTCATAGAGACTTGGGCATTTCGGGATTGATAGAGGGTTGCCTGCCACGCAACCACACCGAATTTCAGCACGTTTCGAGCAAGCAGCGCGGAGTTATTCACCCTATGGTGAATATGGGTTAGAGTTGCAATTAGGGTTAGGGTTAGGGTTGTGATTAGGGTTAGGGTTGGGGATGAGTACCCATTGGAGATCAAGATATTCTTCCACAACTTTTTTTCTGTAGGTCATAGAGACTTGGAAGTTGGTTCCATCTCCACTAATGTGGGTGTGCCCGATCCATTGGTACCACCTGCGAGCTTCTACGACCTTTGGAAGGGGTAGGGTTAGGGTTGTGATTAGTGTTTGCTTTTTGGGTTGTGATTAGGGTTAGGGTTAGGGATGAAAACCTATAGGAGTTCAAGATATTCTTCAATAACTTTTTTTCTGAAGGTCATAGAGACTTGGAAGTTGGTTCCATCTCCACTAATGTGGCTATGCTCGATCCATTGGGACCATTCCCGAGCTTCTACGACCTTCAGAAATGGCGAAACCACCAAATCTATTAAAAAAAGTACAAGATATTTCTGAATAACTTTTTTTCTGAAAGGCATAGAGACTTGGGCATTTCGGGATTGATAGAGGGTTGCCTGCCACGCAACCACACCGAATTTCAGCACGTTTCGAGCAAGCAGCGCGGAGTTATTCACCCTATGGTGAATATGGGTTAGAGTTGCAATTAGGGTTAGGGTTAGGGTTGTGATTAGGGTTAGGGTTGGGGATGAGTACCCATTGGAGATCAAGATATTCTTCCACAACTTTTTTTCTGTAGGTCATAGAGACTTGGAAGTTGGTTCCATCTCCACTAATGTGGGTGTGCCCGATCCATTGGTACCACCCGCGAGCTTCTACGACCTTTGGAAGGGGTAGGGTTAGGGTTGTGATTAGTGTTTGCTTTTTGGGTTGTGATTAGGGTTAGGGTTAGGGATGAAAACCTATAGGAGTTCAAGATATTCTTCAATAACTTTTTTTCTGAAGGTCATAGAGACTTGGAAGTTGGTTCCATCTCCACTAATGTGGCTATGCCCGATCCATTGGGACCATCCCCGAGCTTCTACGACCTTCGGAAATGGCGAAACCACCAAATCTATTTAAAAAAGTACAAGATATTTCTGAATAACTTTTTTTCTGAAAGTCATAGAGACTTGGGCATTTCGGGATTGATAGAGGGTTGCCTGCCACGCAACCACACCGAATTTCAGCACGTTTCGAGCAAGCAGCGCGGAGTTATTCACCCTATGGTGAATATGGGTTAGAGTTGCAATTAGGGTTAGGGTTAGGGTTGTGATTAGGGTTAGGGTTGGGGATGAGTACCCATTGGAGATCAAGATATTCTTCCACAACTTTTTTTCTGTAGGTCATAGAGACTTGGAAGTTGGTTCCATCTCCACTAATGTGGGTGTGCCCGATCCATTGGTACCACCCGCGAGCTTCTACGACCTTTGGAAGGGGTAGGGTTAGGGTTGTGATTAGTGTTTGCTTTTTGGGTTGTGATTAGGGTTAGGGTTAGGGATGAAAACCTATAGGAGTTCAAGATATTCTTCAATAACTTTTTTTCTGAAGGTCATAGAGACTTGGAAGTTGGTTCCATCTCCACTAATGTGGCTATGCCCGATCCATTGGGACCATCCCCGAGCTTCTACGACCTTCGGAAATGGCGAAACCACCAAATCTATTAAAAAAAGTACAAGATATTTCTGAATAACTTTTTTTCTGAAAGTCATAGAGACTTGGGCATTTCGGGATTGATAGAGGGTTGCCTGCCACGCAACCACACCGAATTTCAGCACGTTTCGAGCAAGCAGCGCGGAGTTATTCACCCTATGGTGAATATGGGTTAGAGTTGCAATTAGGGTTAGGGTTAGGGTTGTGATTAGGGTTAGGGTTGGGGATGAGTACCCATTGGAGATCAAGATATTCTTCCACAACTTTTTTTCTGTAGGTCATAGAGACTTGGAAGTTGGTTCCATCTCCACTAATGTGGGTGTGCCCGATCCATTGGTACCACCCGCGAGCTTCTACGACCTTTGGAAGGGGTAGGGTTAGGGTTGTGATTAGTGTTTGCTTTTTGGGTTGTGATTAGGGTTAGGGTTAGGGATGAAAACCTATAGGAGTTCAAGATATTCTTCAATAACTTTTTTTCTGAAGGTCATAGAGACTTGGAAGTTGGTTCCATCTCCACTAATGTGGCTATGCTCGATCCATTGGGACCATTCCCGAGCTTCTACGACCTTCAGAAATGGCGAAACCACCAAATCTATTAAAAAAAGTACAAGATATTTCTGAATAACTTTTTTTCTGAAAGGCATAGAGACTTGGGCATTTCGGGATTGATAGAGGGTTGCCTGCCACGCAACCACACCGAATTTCAGCACGTTTCGAGCAAGCAGCGCGGAGTTATTCACCCTATGGTGAATATGGGTTAGAGTTGCAATTAGGGTTAGGGTTAGGGTTGTGATTAGGGTTAGGGTTGGGGATGAGTACCCATTGGAGATCAAGATATTCTTCCACAACTTTTTTTCTGTAGGTCATAGAGACTTGGAAGTTGGTTCCATCTCCACTAATGTGGGTGTGCCCGATCCATTGGTACCACCCGCGAGCTTCTACGACCTTTGGAAGGGGTAGGGTTAGGGTTGTGATTAGTGTTTGCTTTTTGGGTTGTGATTAGGGTTAGGGTTAGGGATGAAAACCTATAGGAGTTCAAGATATTCTTCAATAACTTTTTTTCTGAAGGTCATAGAGACTTGGAAGTTGGTTCCATCTCCACTAATGTGGCTATGCCCGATCCATTGGGACCATCCCCGAGCTTCTACGACCTTCGGAAATGGCGAAACCACCAAATCTATTAAAAAAAGTACAAGATATTTCTGAATAACTTTTTTTCTGAAAGTCATAGAGACTTGGGCATTTCGGGATTGATAGAGGGTTGCCTGCCACGCAACCACACCGAATTTCAGCACGTTTCGAGCAAGCAGCGCGGAGTTATTCACCCTATGGTGAATATGGGTTAGAGTTGCAATTAGGGTTAGGGTTAGGGTTGTGATTAGGGTTAGGGTTGGGGATGAGTACCCATTGGAGATCAAGATATTCTTCCACAACTTTTTTTCTGTAGGTCATAGAGACTTGGAAGTTGGTTCCATCTCCACTAATGTGGGTGTGCCCGATCCATTGGTACCACCCGCGAGCTTCTACGACCTTTGGAAGGGGTAGGGTTAGGGTTGTGATTAGTGTTTGCTTTTTGGGTTGTGATTAGGGTTAGGGTTAGGGATGAAAACCTATAGGAGTTCAAGATATTCTTCAATAACTTTTTTTCTGAAGGTCATAGAGACTTGGAAGTTGGTTCCATCTCCACTAATGTGGCTATGCTCGATCCATTGGGACCATTCCCGAGCTTCTACGACCTTCAGAAATGGCGAAACCACCAAATCTATTAAAAAAAGTACAAGATATTTCTGAATAACTTTTTTTCTGAAAGGCATAGAGACTTGGGCATTTCGGGATTGATAGAGGGTTGCCTGCCACGCAACCACACCGAATTTCAGCACGTTTCGAGCAAGCAGCGCGGAGTTATTCACCCTATGGTGAATATGGGTTAGAGTTGCAATTAGGGTTAGGGTTAGGGTTGTGATTAGGGTTAGGGTTGGGGATGAGTACCCATTGGAGATCAAGATATTCTTCCACAACTTTTTTTCTGTAGGTCATAGAGACTTGGAAGTTGGTTCCATCTCCACTAATGTGGGTGTGCCCGATCCATTGGTACCACCCGCGAGCTTCTACGACCTTTGGAAGGGGTAGGGTTAGGGTTGTGATTAGTGTTTGCTTTTTGGGTTGTGATTAGGGTTAGGGTTAGGGATGAAAACCTATAGGAGTTCAAGATATTCTTCAATAACTTTTTTTCTGAAGGTCATAGAGACTTGGAAGTTGGTTCCATCTCCACTAATGTGGCTATGCCCGATCCATTGGGACCATCCCCGAGCTTCTACGACCTTCGGAAATGGCGAAACCACCAAATCTATTAAAAAAAGTACAAGATATTTCTGAATAACTTTTTTTCTGAAAGTCATAGAGACTTGGGCATTTCGGGATTGATAGAGGGTTGCCTGCCACGCAACCACACCGAATTTCAGCACGTTTCGAGCAAGCAGCGCGGAGTTATTCACCCTATGGTGAATATGGGTTAGAGTTGCAATTAGGGTTAGGGTTAGGGTTGTGATTAGGGTTAGGGTTGGGGATGAGTACCCATTGGAGATCAAGATATTCTTCCACAACTTTTTTTCTGTAGGTCATAGAGACTTGGAAGTTGGTTCCATCTCCACTAATGTGGGTGTGCCCGATCCATTGGTACCACCCGCGAGCTTCTACGACCTTTGGAAGGGGTAGGGTTAGGGTTGTGATTAGTGTTTGCTTTTTGGGTTGTGATTAGGGTTAGGGTTAGGGATGAAAACCTATAGGAGTTCAAGATATTCTTCAATAACTTTTTTTCTGAAGGTCATAGAGACTTGGAAGTTGGTTCCATCTCCACTAATGTGGCTATGCCCGATCCATTGGGACCATCCCCGAGCTTCTACGACCTTCGGAAATGGCGAAACCACCAAATCTATTAAAAAAAGTACAAGATATTTCTGAATAACTTTTTTTCTGAAAGTCATAGAGACTTGGGCATTTCGGGATTGATAGAGGGTTGCCTGCCACGCAACCACACCGAATTTCAGCACGTTTCGAGCAAGCAGCGCGGAGTTATTCACCCTATGGTGAATATGGGTTAGAGTTGCAATTAGGGTTAGGGTTAGGGTTGTGATTAGGGTTAGGGTTGGGGATGAGTACCCATTGGAGATCAAGATATTCTTCCACAACTTTTTTTCTGTAGGTCATAGAGACTTGGAAGTTGGTTCCATCTCCACTAATGTGGGTG
This sequence comes from Paralichthys olivaceus, assembly GCF_024713975.1. Taxonomy (NCBI): domain Eukaryota; kingdom Metazoa; phylum Chordata; class Actinopteri; order Pleuronectiformes; family Paralichthyidae; genus Paralichthys; species Paralichthys olivaceus. The sequence goes on from NC_091104.1 coordinate 5,826,727, forward strand.
TGCCCGATCCATTGGTACCACCCGCGAGCTTCTACGACCTTTGGAAGGGGTAGGGTTAGGGTTGTGATTAGTGTTTGCTTTTTGGGTTGTGATTAGGGTTAGGGTTAGGGATGAAAACCTATAGGAGTTCAAGATATTCTTCAATAACTTTTTTTCTGAAGGTCATAGAGACTTGGAAGTTGGTTCCATCTCCACTAATGTGGCTATGCTCGATCCATTGGGACCATTCCCGAGCTTCTACGACCTTCAGAAATGGCGAAACCACCAAATCTATTAAAAAAAGTACAAGATATTTCTGAATAACTTTTTTTCTGAAAGGCATAGAGACTTGGGCATTTCGGGATTGATAGAGGGTTGCCTGCCACGCAACCACACCGAATTTCAGCACGTTTCGAGCAAGCAGCGCGGAGTTATTCACCCTATGGTGAATATGGGTTAGAGTTGCAATTAGGGTTAGGGTTAGGGTTGTGATTAGGGTTAGGGTTGGGGATGAGTACCCATTGGAGATCAAGATATTCTTCCACAACTTTTTTTCTGTAGGTCATAGAGACTTGGAAGTTGGTTCCATCTCCACTAATGTGGGTGTGCCCGATCCATTGGTACCACCCGCGAGCTTCTACGACCTTTGGAAGGGGTAGGGTTAGGGTTGTGATTAGTGTTTGCTTTTTGGGTTGTGATTAGGGTTAGGGTTAGGGATGAAAACCTATAGGAGTTCAAGATATTCTTCAATAACTTTTTTTCTGAAGGTCATAGAGACTTGGAAGTTGGTTCCATCTCCACTAATGTGGCTATGCCCGATCCATTGGGACCATCCCCGAGCTTCTACGACCTTCGGAAATGGCGAAACCACCAAATCTATTTAAAAAAGTACAAGATATTTCTGAATAACTTTTTTTCTGAAAGTCATAGAGACTTGGGCATTTCGGGATTGATAGAGGGTTGCCTGCCACGCAACCACACCGAATTTCAGCACGTTTCGAGCAAGCAGCGCGGAGTTATTCACCCTATGGTGAATATGGGTTAGAGTTGCAATTAGGGTTAGGGTTAGGGTTGTGATTAGGGTTAGGGTTGGGGATGAGTACCCATTGGAGATCAAGATATTCTTCCACAACTTTTTTTCTGTAGGTCATAGAGACTTGGAAGTTGGTTCCATCTCCACTAATGTGGGTGTGCCCGATCCATTGGTACCACCCGCGAGCTTCTACGACCTTTGGAAGGGGTAGGGTTAGGGTTGTGATTAGTGTTTGCTTTTTGGGTTGTGATTAGGGTTAGGGTTAGGGATGAAAACCTATAGGAGTTCAAGATATTCTTCAATAACTTTTTTTCTGAAGGTCATAGAGACTTGGAAGTTGGTTCCATCTCCACTAATGTGGCTATGCCCGATCCATTGGGACCATCCCCGAGCTTCTACGACCTTCGGAAATGGCGAAACCACCAAATCTATTAAAAAAAGTACAAGATATTTCTGAATAACTTTTTTTCTGAAAGTCATAGAGACTTGGGCATTTCGGGATTGATAGAGGGTTGCCTGCCACGCAACCACACCGAATTTCAGCACGTTTCGAGCAAGCAGCGCGGAGTTATTCACCCTATGGTGAATATGGGTTAGAGTTGCAATTAGGGTTAGGGTTAGGGTTGTGATTAGGGTTAGGGTTGGGGATGAGTACCCATTGGAGATCAAGATATTCTTCCACAACTTTTTTTCTGTAGGTCATAGAGACTTGGAAGTTGGTTCCATCTCCACTAATGTGGGTGTGCCCGATCCATTGGTACCACCCGCGAGCTTCTACGACCTTTGGAAGGGGTAGGGTTAGGGTTGTGATTAGTGTTTGCTTTTTGGGTTGTGATTAGGGTTAGGGTTAGGGATGAAAACCTATAGGAGTTCAAGATATTCTTCAATAACTTTTTTTCTGAAGGTCATAGAGACTTGGAAGTTGGTTCCATCTCCACTAATGTGGCTATGCTCGATCCATTGGGACCATTCCCGAGCTTCTACGACCTTCAGAAATGGCGAAACCACCAAATCTATTAAAAAAAGTACAAGATATTTCTGAATAACTTTTTTTCTGAAAGGCATAGAGACTTGGGCATTTCGGGATTGATAGAGGGTTGCCTGCCACGCAACCACACCGAATTTCAGCACGTTTCGAGCAAGCAGCGCGGAGTTATTCACCCTATGGTGAATATGGGTTAGAGTTGCAATTAGGGTTAGGGTTAGGGTTGTGATTAGGGTTAGGGTTGGGGATGAGTACCCATTGGAGATCAAGATATTCTTCCACAACTTTTTTTCTGTAGGTCATAGAGACTTGGAAGTTGGTTCCATCTCCACTAATGTGGGTGTGCCCGATCCATTGGTACCACCCGCGAGCTTCTACGACCTTTGGAAGGGGTAGGGTTAGGGTTGTGATTAGTGTTTGCTTTTTGGGTTGTGATTAGGGTTAGGGTTAGGGATGAAAACCTATAGGAGTTCAAGATATTCTTCAATAACTTTTTTTCTGAAGGTCATAGAGACTTGGAAGTTGGTTCCATCTCCACTAATGTGGCTATGCCCGATCCATTGGGACCATCCCCGAGCTTCTACGACCTTCGGAAATGGCGAAACCACCAAATCTATTAAAAAAAGTACAAGATATTTCTGAATAACTTTTTTTCTGAAAGTCATAGAGACTTGGGCATTTCGGGATTGATAGAGGGTTGCCTGCCACGCAACCACACCGAATTTCAGCACGTTTCGAGCAAGCAGCGCGGAGTTATTCACCCTATGGTGAATATGGGTTAGAGTTGCAATTAGGGTTAGGGTTAGGGTTGTGATTAGGGTTAGGGTTGGGGATGAGTACCCATTGGAGATCAAGATATTCTTCCACAACTTTTTTTCTGTAGGTCATAGAGACTTGGAAGTTGGTTCCATCTCCACTAATGTGGGTGTGCCCGATCCATTGGTACCACCCGCGAGCTTCTACGACCTTTGGAAGGGGTAGGGTTAGGGTTGTGATTAGTGTTTGCTTTTTGGGTTGTGATTAGGGTTAGGGTTAGGGATGAAAACCTATAGGAGTTCAAGATATTCTTCAATAACTTTTTTTCTGAAGGTCATAGAGACTTGGAAGTTGGTTCCATCTCCACTAATGTGGCTATGCCCGATCCATTGGGACCATCCCCGAGCTTCTACGACCTTCGGAAATGGCGAAACCACCAAATCTATTTAAAAAAGTACAAGATATTTCTGAATAACTTTTTTTCTGAAAGTCATAGAGACTTGGGCATTTCGGGATTGATAGAGGGTTGCCTGCCACGCAACCACACCGAATTTCAGAACGTTTATTGCAATATTGCGATATCTCATTTTTGCTGCGTCATTACATAATGTGGTGTTACAGGGTGTTAACGGATTATTTGACCAGTGGAAAATAGGCTTTTCATTCACACCCATGGTCAATTTAATCTCCAGATTACCAAACATGCAGATTCTTGCAGGAGGAATAACAGATTTCATCATGTGGACAGAAACCCAACTCCTCCTGAAAGCTGATGTTGTTCATTATAGTCTAGAAATGAAAGCCTACAACTGTTTGTTAAAACAAAGCCATAGAATGCAATAATATTCCAGGCTGCACGTCAATTAGCTTTCATTTATTCTTCAGATATTGTGGAGAGGTTCCACAGAAACTGTCATTATTCAACACCACTGTTCTGCTCATTGGACTGAAAAGATTAAACACTGGACTGAGATGCTCTGGTTTGAAGTGAACCATATCAAACCTCTTGTAGAATATTTGTTTAAAAGACATTAAAGCTCTTTAGTTCTTTAAGATAATGATTGACTGTGAAAACAAACGTGTGTGGAATAACAGCTGTCTGTTCCAAATTGTAATAAGCGCCTGCTCCTGCTGGGAGCTCTGATTTAACTGTGACTGATCTGGAAATTCACCGCTAGTTGTTTTCTGCAGCTATGGAAGTTTATTTCTTTATTTTTTCAAGACACAAAGAAACTTTTTGTTCCCTGTGAAGGAGCGAAGCTGCACATTTTCCAGCGACAGATAATGCAGCCTAATGCACACAGCTTTGGATCGATGATTGCCTGTCTCTCAGTCTGTTCTGATGGACTTTCAATCCGAATCCTACGAGGAGCACAGAGATACTTTTCACACATATATCCCATGATGTGCCTGAGCGGTGCTTCGTGTTTGATTTGGCGCACAGCTGATTCCCTGTCTTGTTTTATTTTTAATCTTCTTCTGCTCGTAGTCAAAAACTCTACACCAGGAATAAAACAAAAATGGAGAGAATACAGAGAGTTTTGAAAACCGTTTTACTCTCCTTTTTTCCTCCTTGTTAAATCATTTCCATATTAAGGATTTTTTTTAACAATGCCTGTGGGTTCCATTTGAACAGAGTGTGAGTTAAGGATTAGAATATAATCTCCGACTCCTTGCAACTTCTGTGCAGTGCTATCATTTCCAACTGCACAGGAGAGGCTCTTTTTTTCCTGTTGGTGTCGGGCCAAATCCATTGCGTTTCCATTTTTCAACCTCTCCAGCTGCCCTTATCCAATTCAGGGCTTATGATTGTAATACTAAAACAGAGCGAGTTGTCAAACCAGAAACAGCAATGATGAATGCCCCGCTGCTCTATGTGCTTGTTTGTTTTGGGGGTGGCGTGAAGGAGAGGGGGGGGGGGGGGCAAAATTGAAGTTTATGCTTACTTGTTGAGGTGAATTTTCTCGGTCGCGGCTGCTCTGCTGTACACTAGCAGCCGGCGTTGATTAAATGGAATAGTTCTGTTATCTGGATAAGAGGAGGAACACGAGGACGACTGGCATGGGAAAATAATGAGTTCTTTCATCTTGGCAGTGAGGGCGTCTGCGTCTTTCAGACTTCCCAGGGAGATGTACACAGCTTAAGGAAACGTTTAATTAGAAAATGTCAACCTTGTGTCTGCGTGCTATGTGTGTGGAATAATAACATTTTTGATGTTAATATGACAGCACATTTCCTTTTGGCTGCTTTCAGACCAACTCACAGACGTGCAATCAATTGATTCTGAAGAGGGAGAAAAAATAATTACCCGCCTACGTTGCTGCTACTGCTCTGAAGGAGACAAGGGGCTGTTAATGATTCTATGGCACTTGATGTTTGCCGTATTTCTTTTTTTTTTATCAGACCATGTCAGAGTCCTGCACCAAAAATTGTTCTCTGGGTGAGACGGGTACCCGCTGTAAAAGTTAGAGAAGATGAACGGTCAGAAGCCATTAGTCCTAATTGCTCATAGGGATGATTTTTTGAAGAGCTGTGATCTCAAATTGTTCACACCTCAGAAATCATTCTGACATTTATCATCCCACATGTTTGAAATACAGAAGCTCCACTGCGGATCCGATGTTACACATCACCATCATGAGAGCAAAAAACTGCACTTTCACAAAAACATGAGAAATATAAATTATTATTATTTTTTACCTTTATTCACCAGTCAGAGCGTATAAATAGACATAGATAGGGCATATATATTATTTTTGAAGATTAAATTGCCCTCTGGCCCCCAGCGGCCCCTCCTCATTAAGACACACACGTTCAGTCTGCACCTGAACGACGGTTTGATCAAAACCAAACGTGGCTAATTGTGCCGACTGCTGGCAGCGAGATGCTTTCTCCTGAACATCAAAGCAAAATCTGGATACCCCCCCCCAAAAAAAAAGATGAAATGAAAGAGAAAAATGAAAGAAAGAAAACTCGTGACATATTTGCGTCAGGAGCAAGGTGAGTTTTAAGGATGATACATGCTTCTACAGCTGTGTGTGTATTACACACTTGCATGCAATCTGAGTGGTGCAGCAGGGACATAAGTGTATTTACATAACTGTGCAGCACATGGAGCTAATGCAAATGATCCGTCTGTCGGGAAAGAAGAGAACAGAGGGCATGCAGCTGAATATGAACAACTTATATATTTACTTAGTAAGATCTCTTATTGATAGAAGAGACTAAGTGTCATCATAAGTGAATAATTGAGTAGTTTTAAATACAAAGTACTGTTCTTATATAAAGAGCCTGACTGATGTGGCTGTTGGGGGCAACTGCAGATCTTATCTGTAAAAAATATTCTGATACTGATTTATAAAAAATAAAAAAAAGATTCCTAAGATGCATGTGGTTATCAAACCCAGGAGGCTGAGAAAAAGTGATTGAGGCTCGATACATGTCAGTTTAACCATAAAATGCACAATTAGTAACTATACATACAAATAAAACACAAATATAGAGAACTTAACGAAAAATGTGCATCTTTTCTGCATCGTTTATTCTGTTTCATAAAAATATCTGCATGAACGTGAACCAGTATATTTGTGTCAAATCTTATATTGGCAGATTTTATCGGCCAACTGATTAATCAGTCGAAAGAAACACCAGGTTCTTTAAAACGTTGATTCAATTAATCATTTTTAATGACAATACTCAGACTTAAGCTTGTTCTGTTGAGGACAGAAGACTCAGCGGGTAATTACAACATTATCAGTTCTCTGTACTTCAGAGTGGCTCTAAAAAGGCAAAAGGCTCTGACATTTATCTTTTCTCATCAAGAAAGTGCAAGGATTATCCAACTGACTTCAATTAAAGAGTTCAAAAAGGTTTGTGTCTAGCTGGCAAAGATTTTCAAAGGGTGGAACAAAGTCTAATAAAAGTTCAGAAGTTTCTCCTTTCCGGCCTTCCAGCTGTGATCCTTCTGTGTTTGCCTCTCAGATCCACGAGGGCTTTAAAATGGTTGCACAGGTAAATGCTGCTTCCTTCATCGTCCTTGTTAATCCTTGATAAAACACACACAGATCACAATTAATGGCTGTTGCCTGTGCTTTCTCTGAATCCCTTTTTCATCCACTTAGCCGTGGTGACTCCATGAGGACCCGTCCCCGTCAGAAACTCTATACGAGTTTGTTTAAGCCTGGCTTCATCTCGTCCTACACAAAGCTGAAGGCCTTTGAGAAACCCTCTGGGATTCTGTGGAGTGAAAGCACAGGAGCGCTTCAGAAAGTTCCTTAAAGAATCTTGAATCATTAATGAAGGACTTCAATGATTCAAGACGTCTGTGGGGGTTTCAGCTAAATCTCTGACATGTGGAGGGGTTTAAAGAAGCACATTTTCTGTCAGGCTTGGACAGTCAGAATTCAGATTTTTCAAACATTTAGAAAATATTCTTTACCCAGAGTCCACTGCGAATGTCAACACAAGGACAAAATTAATGTATTTAAGAACTGGAGCTGAAACTTATCTTATCATCTACACTGTGGCAGCATATTCTAAATCATCCTGACACAGTGTCATAATAAACCAAACAAATCTACATTTCTCGTAACAGCATTAGAGATCTCAGTGTTTTGTTCTGTTCCTTGTCTGCAGCGTTATTTGCCTCATGCTTGCTTAGTCCCTCCCTCTCACACACTATCGTCCATAAAGTTTTTACTGTCCATGCAGACCAAACTGCCGACCAGTCCACTTATAACAACACAAATCGATATAATTAATATTTTTACTACTTTTACAGACATTAATTTAGCTATTCAAAAAATATTCAGAATTTTTACATCCAAATGGAAGTTTTTGGCAAAGCTAAACTAACGGAAATCCATGCAGCATTTTAGTGTAGCTAGGCTAAACACACATGTTTAGGGGTAAGAATTAAGAAATTTATCTGAACTGCAATTTTACACAACAACACTTGGAATATCTGTTCAGTGGGTGTGGTCACTAACTACTTAACCAGTCAAGACACCAGGAGACGCTATCGACTTCCAGCAGGATCAACATTTTTAGAGCTTAAAAACAATTAGACTGACTTGAAAACACTTCTTAGCTGAGCATCGTCAAGGCTACAAAACCCGTAAAGCAACACTCTTGCAACACTTACTTTCCAAAAGAATATCTGAAGTCATGAACACGTAAGAAAATCCTTCAGGTCTTCAAACCTAATTTACAAAAAAAAAATAAGGTTCTGTGTCATCTACCTGATCTAACCAATCGTATTTCCCCAAATTTGAAATTGTTTTTTAGGAGCTCCTCGGTTCTCTGAGGATCCTCTATGACCCCCTGATGAACCCCCGTTTTGTAAAGTGTGTTGTTTCCAGACACAGCCCGCTCCACTGGCCTCTAAAACCAAGTTAAACATGGAGACAGCGTGAGGTTATTTATTGGCTCCATAAAAGCTGTTGAGTGCGAAAGGGAGGACGGGGAGAAGATGGAGGACGGGGAGAGAGATGGAGCAGCTGCAGGCTCGGCCGCCTGAGAGGCTGCAGTTTGTTATCGCTGAAACAGGAAGTTACATAGGAGGGGTAAAATTCACCAACGCACAAAAAAAGACAAAGATGGTTGTCTAAAAGATTCTACCTGGAGATAAACACACATAATTACACAGACACACACCTACACACAAACATGGTGCAGACACATAATGCACAGTCGGTATGATTCACACTGTACGAATAATTTCACACTTATCCCTCAGCAACAAGCACACACACACACACACACACACACATTCATATAGATACCAACCCAGGCACAAACAAGTATAGATAACCACAAAACAACAAACACACACACACTCACACACACCCACACAACACCCTCTTTCATGCAAACAATTTCCCACTTACCATTCTGCCTCAGCCGATTTTATATTAAAAAAAAACACTAGTCCCTGTTGGGTGGCTGATAGTGAGAGCATCAAAGCTTCCAACAGCCTAAAGACGAGAGAGTTCAGCTGAGGTTATTGGATTAGTCGCCCTTCTCTTTGTAGTGTCATGTCCTGAACTTATAGGGCGCAGAGCAGGATGGATCAGACTCCCCACAAAGAGACGACAGGGCAGCAGGTGAGCTTGCAACTAGAGTTCAGCTTGTGACAGCCCAAACGGTTCACGTGAAGCAGTGGGACAAAGGTTTAAGTGGAGGACGGCCGGTGTTACGTGCTCGGTTGTATGTTGAAATGAGTGAGAAGGAGAAAACCCACGCAAGACACGGGAAGAACATGCAAAGTGAACCGAGATACAAACTGGGAACCTTCTTTCCTTAAGGCGACAGCCGACCAAACCAACGCTGTGCCGCCGCCAAGGCCAAACAATTCCCTTTGAATTCAATCAAGCTGCACCAATTTCACTCACACACATTTCTGTGGCGATCCCTTCACTTGCTTTGTGTCATCTTACCAACAATCAAACCTAAAAAACAACCAACAAAAAAATCCCAATTATTTCAAACTTTTACCTCGAATAACGATTAAAGTACGATTATTTCTCCCTCGCCCCCTGAATCACACTTTCTAGTCACTCACACGTTGAACTGATCTTTATAAAACCCTGCTGAACTCATATTTATGTTCCTGGATACACTAACACTGCGTCCTCATCTGCGGGAAGAACTTCTGTCTCGTCTCTGTCGCTCTAAACACAAACTGACAATCAAATGTATTTAGTCACCGATCGCTGTGTCACGTTACTGCAAAACAAAAGTAGTGGAGACCAGACACTTCATGCATGCACACGCTGGGTATTAAGTATTAATCCAATTAACCAACACAAGCAAGATTAAGTCGGTGAGAGATTATAAATGTCGGTTTCGATTCATTTTCGGTTAATTCCCCTCCAACAAACTAGACTAAATACACCTGATTTATTAAATCAAGATCCATGAATTGTTCCACTGGAAAAGACAGACACACTAAATGAAAACATAACATCCTCAGTGAAGTGAGATTTCTCACACTTGGTTTTGCTCCATCGGTTGCAGGTGTTGGGACTCAGCTGTAAATATCTGAATCTATAAGTGACGTGATGCATTGTGACATTGTTAGCATAATGTTTATTTCATGGACACACTTTTCATTCCATTGCAGGAATCTCTGAGGATGATATATGATGAATAATTTCACACTCGTGAAGTGACACAGTGCAGAGACTGACACTGTGCAGAGACTGACACAAAGAGAAGCAGAGCCCAACACAACAGCTCCACCAGAGTTTACGGACAATAGCTGCACATAAACAAAGACAATCAGACTTAGACAAATAAGGGTGTTTGCAAGTCATGTATATAAATCATGTCTTCATAAAATTGTTTGTTTCTAATCTTGATGACAGTCGAAGAGCTTTACGCTACAGTTTCGCCATTCACACATCGTGCAGCACTTTCTCTATCACCGCTGACCCTCTGGTTGGTGGTCAACCCGTTGTGGCCCCTGAGCCGCAGCTGCCCCTTAATAAATAATAATAAATAAAGAGTCTGTGTTGTGAACGTGTCTGTGCAGAGAACCTCCCGCTGCTTTGTGCATGTGTGAAATGAAAACTCTGCACTCTGGACCCACTTCTACAGAATTTACTCGCAGATCGTGTCTGAAAACGGCCAAAAATTGTTTTAATCCTCAATCTGAAGAAAAGTGAGGCTGTAAATATATCTATACAAACTAAGAAACCTGTTCGATCAATATCACAGATACTGCAGCCTAACATTTATTACAAAAATAGTCCTGCAGTGTTTGTCTCAGCCCTTTAAAATATGTGACAAGACCCACGCAGCTCCAACAGATCTTTCTTCTCGTGCCTTAAAGTGAAGTGTGTAGAACATGAGTATCTGTAATCGGACGATTTGTATTTATTTATTTAAACTATTTTGAATGTGAGTCATGGACTCCCAGGCAGCCTTCACACTGTGAACATCACCTGACTCCGGGCTGTGTCTCATTAGCATGGCAGACGTCTCGTTCCTCGATACAGGGGGAGAGCGAGCCGGCCTAAAACCACTTCACAGAGAACCAATCTCTCGCTCCTGTTTCGCCACAGTGGCCCATCACCTGCTGCCAAGAACCCTTTCAGGAGGATTTTTCCTGCTCCACTGATGCACGGTAAAGAGAACTTCCCCGTGGGTTTGCCTGCCCACTTTTCATGGCGGAGGATGTCTCCTTTACAGAAGAGCTGCAGAAAGTGTCTGTCTCATCGAGGAGACACTCAAAACAGGAGAGTTTATTTCCAAAATGCTGCATTTGGAGGAAAATGGGTCTTTGAAAATCATTTCCACCGTTTGATATCACAGTCCTTTGTGGGGAAGTATTTTGGAAGAAGTATTTAAATCCTTCACTTAGAGGCTTCTATAAAATCTATTTTCTCAATCAGCTTCTTATAATGCACCATGTGCCTCTGGATGGAGGCAATTTTCAGCCAGAGTCAGAACAGTTTCTGCTCATTTCACATGAAAGAAATCTCATCTCTGCTGTGTTGAGTGGGCTCTTCTCCCTGGTTTATTGGATGTGATGACAATTTGTGGGTTATTAGCCGATAGTGTGAGACCATTGAACATTGAACATGATCAAATTATATCCACTCAGTCCTGATAAGTACATCAAATAAAATTTACATTTACATTTTTATTTTTGACTGTAGCTCATTGGGTCAGGTTTTCAAACTCCAAAGTAAAAAGTCATTCTCCCATCAAGCTGAAACACGGCGGTTTTTCCTCTCTCGCATGTTCACGTCTGACTCACGCAGAAGCCGAACGTGATCAAAGCCGGGACGGACTGAGAGGGACAGACAGCGGAATGAGGAAAGAATGAGCCAGAGATGGATCCAGTCCAGTCCTCACATCAGATGTCTGAGGCAGAAACACAGCGTAGAACCGATAACATGCAAACTGCTGCACGGCTGAAGTGCATTTAAATGAACACACAAACACCTGCTCAGCCATATTTGAAAACAGACGGTGTGCGTTCCCCTCCCTCACAAGCCTTTGAATGCATCATGGTCTGCACGTGTCCTCATCATGCAGGTACTGTATATGTACTGTATTGTTGTGTATTGCAGCCGGCTGGTAACCAAGAGATAAGAGAGGCTGAGTTAGAACCAAACCAAAGCATGTTTATTTCATTCCCAGCAGGAGGTTTAATCTTAAAGCAAAAACTATGCAAATGTTTTACCGTAAAAATTACTCGTAATAGGGAAAATGGTGCCAATGGCTTTCCCACTGCTCAACCTGAGCCTGAGTCCTTGTAACTTAGGTGAGTGGGTACGATCTCATGTGAGGAGCAAAAGAATTGACCTGAAGTTGCCGCTTCAATTGTCAGAATCATGTCCAGCAAGTTGAAGAGTGAAGCTGAAGTGTAGATCAGGTGAAAAGTCATTTTTCAACTCCCTGAGCATCATCACCTGGTTTGGTTTCAACCTCATCAACCAGAAAACAGCTGATGAACCCAGTGCACCAACCAGGAGGCTCCACAGTGTAGAGAACATGAGGAGGAGACGAGTTTCATCCATTCTTTTATAGGTTTCAATCCTTGAAATGTGTTTGTGTTTCATGTGCAAATCCCTTCACGCTGTGGTGGAGCAGTGAGTTGGACCGGTGACTTGTGATTTAGGTTCAAATCTCTGCAGAAACATTCCTATATCGTTCCAATATTTATTTGCTGTGTTTTACATAAATGTGAATAATTCATGTCGTCCCGCAATGATATTCTTTCTGTGTGAATCATGGGGAGATTGACTTGACCGTTTGACTTTGAATTGTTTCCCATTCGTTTTGGAAGCTTATGAATAAGGAATGGTCGTGTTAGAGAAAGAGGGAGGATGAATCGTTGGCGCTCGCTGGAATAATATCATGAGTGGGTGAAAGCGAGTAATGTAAACAGAAACGTTGAACTCATGTCTTCAGTCTAAATATGGCTGCGAAAGGCAGCAAGCAACCACCTCAAGTAAAGAACAGGGCCTCGTGTTTCAACTGGAACTTTTTATACCTCATTTAGAAATATTAATTTAATGAAGCATAATCCTCCAAAACATACTGATGCTACGGATCTGAGGAGATCTGCACGTCTGGCTGAGCAGGTGAGGGTCTGATTCCCTTGCTGCAGATTCACACACACTGCGGTAACTTTTATTGGACTCATTCCTGTTTCTTACTGTTATAAAACATCTCTTCTACACAGCAGACGCACGCAGGACACATGTCCACTGTGTACGAGACACAGACAATCTAAGAAATTGACAGAATATCTGAGAAATACAATTAATCTTAGTTTATCAATGTAATTATGTGGTATGTGATTTTCTAAAAGATTCAACATATTCAAAACTGATATATATATATAAGGAAATATCGTATTCAACGTATTCACATCTGTATTGGTTAGAAAAAACATTAATGCATTTCCCATGACATTGTGTTGCATTAGAAAGATTTGGTCTATGCTGACATTCGGAGCATTGATGAAAAATAATGTTTTTTCTTTTCTATTATTGAAGAGTGTGGTCTTTAGAGAGCAGGACTTATTGATTTCACTCAAAACCCTGCGCACACACTCAAATAGACCCAGCTTGCGCTTAGATTTGTTTAATCTGTGCAGATTCTGCGCTCCAGCTCCAGCTCGTCTCCTCGCGCTCACACTGCCGAGTGCGCTCGTGAAACTCCTGGATTTTTTTTTTTTCGTTGCAACAAGTCCATCACAACCAATAGACTTCCAGGTCTAGTGTTGACAAATGAAGTTGTCACACCCTTGTTGAAGTTACACTTCTTCAAGAGTCCCGCATGGGAACGCATGAATGTGGTGAAAGTAAGCAGAGCAAATCTAAGCACAAGCAGGTTCTTATTTGAGAGCAAGCGAAGTCCTGCTCTGCAGCTGAAGACCAAACTCTTGAATATAGAAAACGCCATAGAAATTGACTGTTCAGGCAAAACAAAGTCGAGGTATTTACAGTGGCTGTGTGAATAAATAGGATTTTCGTCGGTTTTAATTTAAGCACAAACTCCCTGTTAAAAGATGTGACTGTGCCCAATCCTGACCTGGATGACTCATCAATATTATTATGTGTTAAATTCCTCCTTGAATGTCCTTAATAGGCTAATCCATTAACTCCATCTGTAGCACTTTGCATTGTTTAATTTAAAAGTGCTTTGCATATCTTTACTTCACTGGTTATGATTATGTATGATGTTGTTTGTCTTGCCAGAAGCCCAATTACCCGTCAGAGACACTAAAGGCCTGAACTCCAAACTCCACAGCAGAGAAAGTCTGGTAATCTGTTCCCTTATCTGCTTCAGAACACCAACTAATCTGCTTTAAGAGTCAGACTGTGCAGTAAACCTCTCCATTGTGCTCTTCTGGGCAGATTTTTGAGCAGAATGAAAACGCGGCCACCGCTCTCATTATCTGCGCCTTACTCCCGCGAAGCCCTTTTAAGAGAATGCGTGTTTGTGTTTGTGTCTCGGCCTCATGTTCCTGTTGTTGGCGTTGGTGAACGGTTAATCTGAATGAATAATTAATTTGGCTGTGAACCAGTTATAAATGAGGTTTGGTTTTTTTTTTTGCTGAACTATGAATGTGCTTTGATGTTTGGCACCAAGGCTGACTAAGAGCAAAAGGAATAAAAATAGAGGAGAGCTCCGTTACAGCAACTTCAATGATCGCGCTCCCTCCAGAGGATTTCAGAGAGGGAGAGGATTTGAAGCTAATCCCACCAACAGAGTACAGTATGAATGAGGGCAGCCGAGTGATCCCCGCTGCATCTCAGAGAAGTTGCTCAATGACACCGCTGTCAAAAGCTTAACTGATCAAACTGGCAAATTGGTATTGGTATTTAAGTCGTGCAGTATTTATAGGAGCTGTAAGCCTGATACAGATTGACGGAAACACGCCCGCATCACAATGGACAGTGATTTTTGCAAATCTCCTACATTTGTAACACATCCACTTGGAATCACAATAGGAGACAAAGCACTTGAATACTGCTTTTGTCAGCTCAAACCCACATCACAGGATGTTTATCTTATGTGTTGAAGACGGGCAACATTACAATCTATGTTAAAAAGTACAATTTAAATGATTTTCAGCTGTTAGCTACAGTTTAGCAGGTAAACGGACTATTTACATCACGATTATCTATTTTTTAATCAGTCATTTCAGTATCTTGCCGCCCTGAGACACAGCCGCCCAGTTTAGGAGGGCCGCCCTTATTCCCATGGGTTAAAAAAAACAGAGCTGCATTATATTAAGGCTAATGTTGTAAAAGTCTGTTTGGGGTTTTTTGCACAATTTAACAAAACCTCCTTCAGACAGAAAGCTGCCTCTGTACCATATGGAATTGATAATTATTAGATCCACAGGACAAAGTGAAACTCACTCTTAAGAATAACGACTCATGCTGTAATTGATTGTCCCGGCATTTTTAAATGTTGTTTCATGAACATCTGTTTTTCACAGCTTCATTAGCTTAAATTCTGAACTACGGGAGAAAGCGGAGACGCGTCGTCGATCTTTGTTTACAGTCTAAAGTCTGTTCCGAGGTTCGA
This sequence comes from Paralichthys olivaceus, assembly GCF_024713975.1. Lineage (NCBI taxonomy): Eukaryota > Metazoa > Chordata > Actinopteri > Pleuronectiformes > Paralichthyidae > Paralichthys > Paralichthys olivaceus. The sequence goes on from NC_091104.1 coordinate 5,842,038, forward strand.
CATAAAAAAATGCAGCACATTTTGTCGTAGCTCTTGTTTTTGACTGCTACTATTTAGTCTTGCTATCTAAACTGTGCTGGGACAATAATATTCTGCAGTCGTACGGTCACAATGAATCACGTGTCCCAGTTTTCAGAGGACCTGTCCTATAAGTTCAGTTTCCATTACAGCCAGTGTTGCCTCCATCAGCAGCTATGTGTCAACACGTCCTTGGGCGAGACACTAAACTCACCGCTTTCAGGTCGTCCTGGATGAAGGTATCGAACTCGTGCTTTAATTGTAGTGGACACAGAGGAGTACTAAAAATGACACTTTAACAGTCCACAGCTAAAATATTCTGAGTGGGTTCGAGCTGAGCCAGAGGCAAACTCAGGCATGATGAGGTTAGTATTATTGCTCTGGTCTCAAATCTCCTTCCTCTCAATGCTACTTTAGCCCCGGACACCCATCACCTTGAGTTGCTATCAAAGCCTGGCACTGATGATACGTTCCCTGGACAGGGGATCCTGGGAATAGACCTTATCCATCATCCTGCTCTCCTGCAATAAAAACCCTTTGCAGCAAAACAACAACACAGGGCACTTGGAAAAATGGATTTAACGCCTAAGATTCAGTTAGAACTCGGTCTCAGTAACCGCATGGAGCGATAAGGACCTACTGTAGTCTACTAGTGGCCTCTGAAGGTCTCAATGTACAGAAGTTGATGTTTTTACCTTATGTCTACAGTCAAAATTATACCTTGCATGTTTGGCAGCTATGATATTCATGTTGCATTTCATTTAAATAACCCAGAAGAACATTTCCTTACACTATCTGACCCATTCATGGAAATAAATAAGATTAAATGAATTCAATCATCATCATCTCTCAGTTGCCTGACAGCAGAAGAAATAAAGGAATTACGGTAACGATGTGTTTCAGGAGCTGGCACATAGATTCTTCTGCTTAGATTCCTCCAGAGGGAGCACAGGTCTTTTTGCTGGACTCCAACGATCCTGGAGCAAACCTTAACAAGATTATTTTAACAGTTCCTTACAGGTTGCATAAAGTGTTCTTGTCAGGTACTGAGACGCCTCTCTGCCACGTATGATGCTGGTTTTACGACCATATGTCAACTTACAGCGGCCGTACATGCTGAGAAACATGAGAACAAGTCTATACTGACACTCAGTGTATATAAACCAGGTGATGTACTCCTCCAGCCGACATGCAAAGACAACTATCACATATATCGTGAAAGAAAAGGGGACGTCTCTATAGCCAAGCTGAAAATCTTCACTCAGAACTCGACTGAAAGTAAGAACGTTGCAATTAACGACCAGGATTCCTCCTCAAGTTTGTCCATGATGAATAATTTAGTGCTTTTGTGGGATCAGCACTGGTTTGCTGGATCTGTGCTGAATGTGTTGATTTATCTTTGGAGGCACCTTGTCAGAGATCAGAGTGTCAATCAGATTTTTGACTGATGGCAGCTCGTGACAAGAGGTCAGGGGAAACGACCGAGCTCCGACTGAAGCAGTGATTCATTAGGATCCGTCTCTGGGCGCTGGGATCTTTACCAATTCTCACAACAGTGTCACACATTGATTTCATTGGACGGAACAATTACAAGGAAACACCAGGTGCCTAATTGATCAACTGACTTTCTGTTATTTGGGTCCAACTGCAGTAAAAAAGAAAAAGAGCTTTGTGCTGCTATACAGTGTAAAGTTTGCTTTTTTAAAGTCTTTACCCAGAACTTTCTTCAATCCACCCATTATACTGATTAACCATTTTTTTCCACTTTGTTTAATGGAGCTTCTAGTGCACAAATGTACAAACTCTTAAAGTACCGATTCTCAGAGCTGCCATATTGGACGAGCCTTAGAAATGTAATGAAATTAGTATTTGTGTTCTCACATCAGGCCAAGCCTCGAGAAAGAGGGCCCATCGAGCCTTAAAAGAAAATGAGATGCTTTCCCAACAGCAGATTGAGAGGTGTGCTGCAATGCATTAGGGGTAGTTTCCTCCATTAGAGGCCACAAAAGACGTTTGACAGAAAATCTTTTAATAATGATAACTGTGCATAATTGAGGAGGCTGAGAGCTGATGGCTCAAGTGTTAACACAACTGAGCTGAATTTAAATGATGTACATGGAATAAGTATTTGAATCCTCAGAGGCCTAAGCACAGAACATGCAAACCATTTCATGTTGTTAATTCTTTATACGCACATTTTAAAATGCATAAACATCACAGAGCGTGAGCAGTGACATGCTTTAGTCTGACTGTCTCATCATGGAGGGATTTACTGAACGGATCTACGAGGCACGGGCTCAGGTACCCGAGGGTCCGAGCCTCCATTTAAAATGACTGTTTTACATTAGCCTGGGAAAGTGCGGTCACTTTCAGTGAGAGTGAAATACCGACACCGATGCAGAGTGAATGCAAAGAAGCGCAAAACGACCACGGGGAGATGCAAGACAAGTACAGAGACACAAAATAACCACAGGGAGACACACAACGACCACAAACAGACACTAAACAACTACAGAGGCACAGAACAACCACAGGGAGACAAAGACAAACTAGAAACAGACACACACAAAAAAAACACAGAGGCAGAAGAACAACCACAACGACCACATACAGACAGAGAACAACCACAAAGAGGCACAAAACATCTACAACCACAAGGACACACACTGAGATCACAGACACATAACAACTACAAAGACACACAAATCGACCAAACTACACACTCGTATGCCAAACACGCACAAAACAACTGTGCAGCCACATCCTATGTCGTTGTTTTGCGTGTCCTTCCATCTTTCTCCCGGAGGTACGGCTGTCTCAAAACAAATGTGCGTGAGATGAACAGAAGAACGATCAGACAGGACAGAACGTAACGTTTCATTTATAAAACATATTTAGTCTCAGCTGCAGAGACTCAGTCCACCTGAGGACACGGGGACGTCTGTCTGAGAACTATCAGTGTTTCAATACAGAGACACGTTGGTTGTCTTTAAATGTTTCTGGCAGAATTCATCAAGGCCGAAGCTTCTATAACCAATAATTCGCTCAGAGCACAGTTGTTATTGGTCTCAATATTGAGTGTCTCAGGACAGTGCATGTTAGAAAAGCGAGACTTGTTAGGTCTCGTTGCCATGGGACAGTTTTAACCACAGTTTAAAAAAGTTTGGCTCGGATTCTGCTTCCAGTTCTAAAAAGAGAACGTACGGAGGGGCGGCAAATCAACCAGGGTTTCTGAAGATGATTAAAAATGGGCAATCACACTGTGGTGCAAATATTTCTAGAATACAACTTTCACCTCAATAGTGAAAATTAAACTCATCAGATGGAATAAAAATGTATAAAACGTGTGTTGAAAATGATGCCAGGTTATTAAAGCTCAAACTGCATGTAAGTTCAAGTTTTCAAGTTTTAAAGCGTTTACACTAACGGTAAACTTTTACGTTATCTCGATCATTTTCATTTTTCTGTGGTCACGACGATGTGCTTCGATCCTTGTCCAGCATTAGTCCAGATAACTTCTGTGGCTCGTCTGCTGCATGTGCTCATTCAGGCTGAAGGTTCCTGCTGCAGAGTGGTTTGCACTCTGTGGTTTGGCCTCTGTCTTCCTCCAGCAGTGGAGTGTGATACCTTGACCCCCGCCCTGTGAAGGTTGGTGGTGATGTCGCCGACTGTTATTTTAGGATTTTTCTTGACAGCTCTCACAATGTTTCTGTCACCAACTGCTGCTGTTGTCCTTGGTCGACCTGCTCCGGGTCGGACGCTCAGTGCACCCGAGTTTTCTCTCAGTTTCAGGGACTTTTCAAATAGTTTTCATTTGCCATCCCAAATGTTTTGAGCAATAGCACAGATTCATTAAACGGCTTTTCTCGGCTTCAAAACGTCTTTTCTCACATTGTGAGCTTCATTTTGGTTTATTCTTTTTAAGGAAAATGTTTCGTAAAAGTCTTCTCAGATTAAAACCCAGGGCTTCAGCAAAGAGTCAGACCTATTTAATGTGAAAACTCTGAAAGGCAACAAGAAACATCCGTCAGTCGAATTCTTTTCTATAGTTTCGTTCAAATAAAAAACAGATGGATTCGTACAAAAGGTGGAATAAGAACAGAATTTATATTAAACCCAAATGTATGTCGTGCAGAACAATGGGAATTTGTCCTTGTAGTAAATTAAGTTTAATTTCCACTCAGTCATCGGCATTTACCAACTCAACGCGTTTAAGGACAGTGATTTTCAACCAAGGGTGTTTTTACTCCTATCAGTGTTTCTACAGGAGGGAAAGATAAGATAAAGAGAATGAGGAATAACAATATATATGTGCAGCCTGTGAAAACAACAAGCAGGACTGATGATAATCCTGCACTGTTCCCTCAGAGAGAGATTCCTTCATCACCAAAACAGAACAGTTTTAACAAACAGATCCGAACACACCAGAGACTGTCCGTCGACATGCACGGTAAATACCTGCCGCTGCCTGGAAGCCACAGTAAAAGGATGGATCAGGATCAAAAGCCTCAAATGTGCCCATATTTCATGTTTTCAGGCGGGAGGGCATTTTCATTTCAGACGGACTCACTGAGGTAACAAGCTGCAGGTTGCAGGAGAACCTGGAGTGTAATTGTGTTTGGTCACCATGGACCTGGTGCAGTTCTTGCAAATACCTATTGATTATCAATAATTATCAACGATCAGTATTATCTATAGAAATCTACTAATTCCAGAAATCCCTCTCCGTCTGTCTCCAGGTGGAACACCTCTCGAGAACAGTTCGTCTAATCGGCTTCACACTCAGCACGTGTATTGTTAAGGGCCCCAGGAGCCGCGGTGTCGAATGAGGACAGAAAACGCGTTCAATGTTATTAATCAGACGCTCTGTAGCAACATCAGTGTTCTTTCTAATGTTCTCCAGTTCAGGTTCTGTGTACTGAGAGGAGCTTCACCAAACTCTGAATAAACAGGTGAACAGCACTCGGTGCGGCAGCTGAAGCTTCAGGGTTAAAAATGATGATGTTTCAGAACATTTTCTTGACCTCTCTGAATTTTAAACCCCGGCCCCTAATAAGGAATTTCATTCTGAGCCTCTGATGACACTGATGCTCGTGGGAGGAGTGAATTGTGATCCTGTACTCCGACTGGCACTTGTATCCACTGCTGTGGGAGTAGAGAGGAAGACTACACGTGATGTTGTGTTCCAGCTGGACACGTGCTGATGCATGTCAGACATGCAGGTGTGTGAGCGTGTTTTTAAAAAGCATCCTCCGTGGGTTTGAAAACATCCAATCGAACCTGTGAGGGGGAAAAAAGCCTTCACAGTTTTAGCAGCCTAGTGGTGTGAAGACAACACGCGTACAGTCATCCGGCACCTTTTCCCGACCGACACACAGTCAACAGATTTATACAAACTGTCACTTCACAGTCTGCCATTTTCACAGCACCCGCTGGGCGTCACCTTGCGCCTGAAATTAAAAGGCAACAACAGGCGAGTCGGAGCGAGCGCTGCGAGGCCCTCCTGTGACAACGAGCTGTCTGAGACGAGGAGCGAGCATCTTGACAGAAGCCTCGTCTTCCACTCTCGCTGCCGCTCGTTTGACTGAGAGGTTTGATCTCGGTGGGTGAGTTCACTCCGCGGGCCTCCACGCTCCGCTCCGAATCGCTCGCCGCTGCTGCTGCGCCACCTGATTTTCCCCGTTCCTATTTATCGCTCTTCTGGGATGTAACCCACATCTGCCGACACATTAACAGACAGTGGACGAGCTCGCACAGACAGAGAGAACATCTGGTTGTGTCGCTGCCGCCTCCACAAAATGTTTCGCGCGCGCACACTTCAGGAGCAGCACATGTTCATTCCAGACTGATCGGAGGGATTATGAACACGCCAAGTCAAGTTGGCTGGAGGCTTCTATAGGGAGGCTCATCCCTCATTCTAAAGATGACTAATTCAAGCTGCTGTCAGCGCCGACATCACCAGCAGGTAGTCAGGCGTTTGACCTATTTTTAAGTCGTCATGGCAACACTGATTACTCCAATTTGAGTGTTCGTACACAAGTTCAGTGAAGCTTATGTTGTGTCCAGTTGAGCAAACATCCATTAGGAGTTTTACCTCGCCAAAATTTTGTATTTTTTTTCCAGCACAACATTCCCGACATGGCCAAACAATTAAATTTTCACCTTGATGTAATAAATCAACATAATGGGCCCCGAAAAAAAACACACAAGACACATAATTTTCTCATATCGTGATCGCAGTCTCCAGAGGCCTTAAAATCAGAGACAGAGTTCAACACTTGGGGAAGTAGGATTATTTATTATCTTTAATACTGACAAAGTAAGATTGATAATGTTTATTGAGCATTAACTTAGCATAAAGACTGGAGGCAGGGGTAAACAGCTTGGCTCCATCCAAAGAAAATGATTAACCTCAGATACAGACAGAGAATTGTAAGTACTGAGCAGAGTCTGCAGTTGCAGCTCAGAGGAACAGACAACCTGCTGTTTTACAACATTCAGAAAGATTCCAGGTTGAATTTTTAACAGGTCCGTCAAACTCGCCCACAAATTCCAGAGCCATTTTTCTGCTGCTCCTTTTCAAGAAGGTAACCAGGTACAAATCCCACTTACGCAATGCAAATGTTATGTCTGTGAAATTTCAATATCCTATTTTAAATCACTCATAGTGGGATTTTCTTAGTTTGTGTACAGACGTGACATTTAAACACACAGAACTGAAAGTACAATCACATGTCACTGTCGGCTTTAGTTGAAGCGGCTGGAACCAAAACAGAAACAACAGGAGGAGACACTAGAACTCACGAGGGAGGAAGAGAAGTGACGGAGGAGGCTCGACGACGGGGTGGTGAGACGGCCACGTAGACGACGAACTGACAAAGACAAAGGGATGTCGAGTGACATAGAATTTTAAAGTCACTGTGCGGATCTACAGGAACTTGCTGTTGTGAAAGTGTCTGAGCAGAGAATCTCCCGCTGCGTCGTTCATGTGTCTGGACCCAATTCTGAGGGGACGCTGTTCAGGACATGAAACTGTCTTTAGTCAGTAAAACGCTATTTCACCAGACTAGAAGACGAAAACGTCGACACGTCAACTCAGTGACCGTCTTTCTTGGAGAGAAATACATGTAACTGCCACATTCAATGAACACTTGAGTTTCAGTCACAGTTCCCAGGGGTGCGTGTTGATACATAAACAGTTGTTTTTACTGGACTAGCTGAATTTCCACTTCTACCGTTTTAACTGTTTGAAACACCGCGCAGACACGAACGACCACGCAGCGGAGACGCCACTGCAGCGGCATCACAGAAATATTTTCGGCAGCTGCACAGTTACAGTAGATCGCCTCACACTGTCTGGAAACTTCCGTCCCACTAACACGCTCCTCAGCTGTGATGCAACCTGGCACTCGGCTGCATTAGAATACATTAGAGATAATGAATTCCCCCACTCCCGTCGCACAGGGCCGGGCTGACGTCTGAGGTGGCGGAGTGACACGACTCGCACTTCACTCGCACCCGCATTCATATTTTTCCTTTTCATGTGGAGAGACGCTCTCACGCTTGTGCCTCGCTGACAAATGAAAAATATAAGGTTGGTGAGTACTTTCTCATTTGTTTCCCCGCACTTCCTCCCGTGATTTAGAGATGTCTATCTGCGGCGGCCTGTTTGGAACCTGCTCGTTATTGCTGTTCGCCACATTTCTGGGAGATTACAAACATCTCATGCAAACAGGACGGCGACACAACGCAGACAGACGCACGCGCTGAAAGGAAGCTTGAAGATAACGGGGTCGTCGGATGACGGGAAGAAAAACGTACAGTGTTCAGCCGCACGTTGTCAAGAGCCCGAGTTCAGTGTCTAATTTGTTCCTGTTCTCACACACGCTGACAGTCAATAAGAGCAGGCGAGCCTCGTGGGGCCGCTCCCGGCTTCAGTCTCAGCTTCACCCGGGAAAATACTGGATCAAATTTTGCTTCATCTCCTCCTCAGAGTCCTTAAAACAAAATAAACAACAGCCAAGTGATTTTCCGCCAAGCCTCTCTACGCACAAGTATTTGTTTTCCCTCTTCATGCTGCCGTTTGTGGACTTCCCTGTGTGTTAGTGTGTGTGTGTGTGTGTTGCTGAGACAAGGCCATCCATCTCAGACAGTCCCATCTGCGGGCAACAGCCTTGTTTACTTATCCCTTAACTAAAGAGAACAGCAGCAGCCTGTCCGCAGGTAAAACAGCGGCCGGCCGGACGAGCTGGGAGGAGCACGAGGGGGGGGTGGGGGGGTGGGGGGGTGGTGGCTGCTGTCTCCATCCGGAGATAAATCATTCTTTACACCGACGCCAAACTTCCACACCTTCCTCTCTGCTCACGCCGTCGACTCATCGTTCCAAAGTCATCCTCACTCCTCTCCATTTGTTCACATCCTTCGCCGGTTTTTCACTCCGGTTTAATTTACTCATCTTTCCAAAGCAATTGCTCTCACCCCCCCCCACCACCACCACCACCGCCGCCATGTTTCCCTCTCAAACCCTCCTCTGCCACTTTTCCTGTGCTCTGTCGCTGTCTGGTCATCTTTCCAAAGCAATCCTTCTCCCCCAGCCTCAGTGTCTCACCTCCGCTCTCCCCTCTCTGACCGTCCACCCTCCCAAGTTGTCTTTTTCATCCAGTCAGAGAATCGTTCAGACCCAGGTCCTGTCCTTCCCTCGGTCGGCTTCGCTTCCCTCACTCTTGTCACCGCTTTCTCACCCAAGTTCTCCCGTCTGTCTGTCTCTCTCTCTCTTTTCGGAGGACAGGGAACAGCCGGCCATGAAGCTGATGGGGTGAAATTGTGCCCCTGTGATAAATATTCATCTCGCCTGGCCAGACGTTGTCCCCAGTCACCGTGCCGCAGAGGCCTCCAGCCCAGAGATGACACCGTCTATTTGTCACAGGCGAGACGGGGCCCACAGCGGAGCTACTTGTGCCAAACTGAGAGAGCCCCACCCCCCACTGAGACTCCCTCCCCCTGAATATGTTTCAGCTATGAAGCATCATTTACATTTACACTGTGTCCCCACACACTGGATTTTTTAAAGAGTTGTTATCAGCATTGATTCATTTCAGGAAGTCCGTCAGACAGTTTAAAGAACCGCTGCAACAACTGGAGCCAAGATCACAGTTTTTCCCTGAGTATTTGATTTGATGAAGGTCCTGTTTGATTGACTGTTTGATTGCGTCCTCGCTGTGCACAGTTGGTTCATTTGTTTTTCTTCGACATGGGTTGTGTCGCCTGTTGCTTGATCTTATAACTTCTAGTCTGCATGAAATCCTTTATAAGACTAAACATTTGAGCAACAGCTCAACAAACAAACACGTTAAATAAAGTGACAAATGATCTTATTAGACTGGATAGAAATTCCACTCTTGCATTAAGTGGATACGGGTTAAAAGAATATTAATACATTTTTTTGTCCTGTTACTTATCTTGTGACCCCCACGGAGGAAAAGCAGTGAGAACCACAACATGGTGGAACTGACGGTTTGTTTAAAACCTTTGTGCTTCGCTGAACAAACAAAAAATACCCACTTTGTGAGAAAATGAAATTTCTCCTCAACACTGGTTTTTCTAAGAGATTCAACTTTAACCGTGAAGATAATTTTCTCTGCAGGCGCTCTGGAAGGTGTGAAATAAAAATACTGCTAATGGATAAAAAGAGAGCAGGGTCAGGTGGACAGTGGGGGGTGGGGGGGGGGCATGATTGAGGTTCTGGCCCAATTAACTGGAGATCGCTTAAATGGTTGGCGAGCTGGAGAGGTCATTATCCTGAAGAGTCCTGAAGAAACCCATTAGGGTTTCTCCAAAGCTGGAGCCACGACTCTGCACTTCGGTTTTCTTAACTCGTCCAATAAAAGCACACACAAGGCTGAGTGTGGTCCACAGAGGCGGCTGACGTGTTTGTTAAACCTTCACTGAAGCTGGAGAACTTGTGCAGCGACTATGGTGAAGAGCAAATCACAATCAAAAAACACAAACAGCACAACAACAACACCAGCCAATCAAACAACAAACAATAATAAATCATTGCTGTTGTGCATTTTGACTTGTGTCATCTATCGTGTCCTCGTGAGCATCACTCGTCCACACACACACTCACTGAACCTCTAAATCACAACACACTGTGGAAGCTGTGGACAAACTTAATCCTTTAACAGTGAACTGAGCCCAAAACAGAGCAAATCAATGTTTTCCACAAAGTGAGCAGTGTTAGTATCGACCCTGCAAAAAGACTGCGAGACAAACGTTGGACAATTGTCTCCCTGTCTTAATATTTCTTCTCTTCCGAACCATCCAACAAAAAAAGCCACTTCTTTATTTTTTTTTTTGATGAACTGGTTAAAAGATCTCAAATGAAAGGTGTTTAACATGCATTTGAAAATGGGGCATAAAGTTTATATATATATATAAACTGATTAAAACAATGACAGAGAGCATCACATCTGTTTATCCGTGGGTGTGTTTACGGGGCCCCGGGGGCTTTGGGCCCCTGAGGCCTGGTTAATTCACTCCATGCCTCAGGAGTGTGGCACGGCCCTGGTTAGTGTTCACTCTGCTGCTAATGAAAAGAAGAAGATAACTTATTACTGCTAATGAACTGTTCATTTCATGTAATCTTAGTTCATAATGGTGATGAGCAACAGGAGTTCATAGTTTGCCCACCTTTTTATTCCACCTCTCAGGCAGCGGAGCCCCCGGTAGAGACGTTGCCATACGACCTAATTATCTCTCATTAGTGGCTTCAGTAATTACAGAACCCCTCTACAACTCAAACGCCTCTGTCTCACATGAGGATTTCAATTCTGCCTGTTGTGCAGCTAACTCACACTGTCACCTGTTTAGCCGAGCATAGCCGAGCTGCAGGCCGCCCGGCACACGGAGGGGAAGCTCCCAGGAAAAGACTGCGAGCGTTTCTGCAGCTGGGATTCATTCATTCCATCTCACGCACCCATCAGCGAGACATAACAACCAGACGTCTTTCGGCAGGGAGGGAAAATGAGCTTTTATGCCGTCTTCTGCGAGCGGCACATCATGAAAAATACATAAGAAACAAACTATATATTGCAGCACTTCTTCCCGTCACGGGTAAATAGCGTGCGATATGCAGAAGTCTCAGGGTCCTGAGTGACAGATGCCTCCATCAGGCCCGATTCGTCAAACATAACTCGGAGAGGGAAAGAGAGAGAGGATTGAATCAGCGGCGAAGAAGAAGCAGAGGAGGACGAACACAGAGAGACAACGCTTGATATTGTTGAGGAGCGGCGAGGAATTATTCCACCGTCCGCGGATCCGCTCACACTCATCATTTATCTCTCACTCTGAACCCAGATGCCAGATCAGTCACCCTAATTAACAGGCCAGAGAGAAACACCGATCAATACTGCAGAGGGATAATTAACCCCTCGTGTTCTCAATGCTCGCTACAAAGGTGAAATTGAAATTGATTGAGATCACCTTTTGTTGGCTAATTGCGGCCCTCAGTCGGGTGAAGGAGGGTCGACGGAAATCAGTGGGATTGATGTTCGCTGGAGATGTTGTGACGACTGTGGAAGCGTGTCCCTGCGGTGAAATGCTTTTATTTTGAAGCCGTGCTGGGGGATTGTGTACTCTGTGGTTTAAGAAAAGGATGAGTTTTAATACTTCAATATGAAATTATCTGTGCTAATTACTTTCTCCTCTTTTCTTGTTTATTTTCAAGTTTAATTTAATATCTCTAGTATCTCTAGTATTATAGATGATTGGATTCAGGCGAGGTAATAAAACACTATCAATAATTATCACAAGATAACACAATTGTTCAGCCCCAGGTTTGCAAAACGCTTTTTCTGTGTCTCGAGTAAAAACAAACCTTTTCGTTCTCTTTTATTTTAATAATATTGTTAATCTTTATATTACATCTGGTCTAAATCGTTGACTTCTTACGTCGTGGTGAGTTCTAATCTCTGGATAGATTCTAATATTTTGATTTAGTTTCCTCAGATCGTCATCTATGACGAGGGGACTTGTCAGGGACTGACTTCCTGCTGTTCCTCGGGAAGCTCCTCATTCTTGTCATTGTTGTAAGGGACTGTATGTTTTTAAGACCAAAGGGATTTATTTCTGAACAAGTGGAGAGAGAGAAAGAGAGAGAGAGAGAGAGAGAGAGAGAGAGAGAGAGAGAGAGAAAGAGAGAGAGAGAGCTGTCTTGCTTTCTAGTTTAAATCCATTAAATGTCATAATTATTTTCTCTGCACAGGGATCCTCTCTCTTTCATTCGTCTCTGGGAGAATCAAAGCAGTAGAGGATCTAACGCTGAACAACTACTGGTAACCAACTGTTTATTATATTCTTTTATTGTCTTGATGTGTGTGATGTTTTTTCAGTGGTAGTGGGATCCGACCCCATCGCTGATTCTTTCTTCCGTGTGTGTTTTTCCTCTGCTTCTCAAACTGAGCTGCTGGTTCGGCTTCCTCTTCCTGCCTTGTTTCTGACTCGTCTTCTCTTTGTCTCATTTCCCCGTTAATTTCACTTCACTGTTATTTCCACACATTCCCTTTTATTCCATGTTTTCATTCATTTCCATTTTACCCAATCAAACACGCTACAGATGCACACAAATTGTTCGGCACTTTCGCAATCCATAAAAAGACACAAATCCTGAGGCCAGACCCAATCTTTAAAACCAAGAGGTTTACTTTCCTTTTCCCACGAGAACACTCCAGGTCCACAGTCCACGCAGGATCCACTTGGTGCTGGAGGAAACCAGAGAGTGAGGCTGCTCTGCTCCTTCTATCCCAGCAGAACCAATCAGATGGCTTTGATTGCAGATTGGGAAACACCTGACACCTGTGCTGGGGAGGAGTCTGTGTCGGGGGGGGGGGGGGGGGGGGGGGGGGGGGGGGGGGGGTGTCCTGACTCATGCACTGCACACACACTGAACCTGACTCCACTCAAACAAAAGATTTACTCATGTAAATTAAAATGACAACATTTCATCCTGTCTACCGATGATAAAACCCAGACAATATTTCTAAACAATTTTATTGTTTTTTTTAATTTGGAATATTTTCTACTGTAACCAGCAGAGGGCAGACTTACAGCATCCAGTGCCAGGGCTGAATGGAGTTGATGAAATCATGTTGTAACATGACGACTCTTGTTATTCTCACATACTGAACGTGACAGGAGGACACCTCTGACACCTGAGGAGACAGATCAGGACAAGAGTCAAAGAACTGGGATGAAAGGGGGGGAAATTCATAGTGACTGGACAGGAAGAACTTTTTACTTTTGTTTCACCCTCGATTTCCCACAGATCCAAAGTGACTGCAGGAGGACAACACCAGGAACAAGAGTGGGAGTGAAAGTGAGGATCGGGACATCATTAAAACAGGAATGGATGGGTGGGGAATTCATTTGGAAGGAGGTGGAAAGGTTTGTGTTACCCTTCGTTCCACTCAGACTCAAACTGAAAGGAGGAGGAGGGCGTGAAACAATGTCTGGATTTAGAGACAGAGGGAGGACTCTGTAAATACAGGATCTACAGTCAAAGTGACGGACTGGGGCAAGATTTGGAAAATAAAGTAAAATAACTAGAAAGAACTTTTCACTCTCAGGTCGCTCTTTATTGTCCATCTGTCCGAAGTGATAGAGGACTCCTGTAAAATCTGAAAAAGCATAGAGAGTGAATGGATCTGCTCACCTGCCTCGAATCCGTCTGTTCAATAAGAAAATGATCTGGGAGCGTTTTGGACGGCGCTGAGCCCAGTGCATTTTGGGTGATGAGGTTCTCCTGCTGTGAATTATTCCTTTAAGTTGCCGATACAGATGAACTGGGAGTCTACTGTGTATTCTCATACAGCACTTTCATGACATGTCTGGGATTAAAAGCATCTTTGATAAACTCCTCTTCCTCTCAACCTCTGCGTCGTGTTTCCAAATGTTCTCTGATGAGGATTCCTATCATATGCAAAGCCGAGACCGAGCTCTAATCTCCTTAAATGGAGGCAGTCATTGGGCGGCATAATACACGACAGCTGTCATCGAACACATCGGAGGCTCTCGCTGTGAAAGGTAATGGCCGGTAAGGGGAAAATTGGACAGGCGTGCTTTTAGAGTGGGATTCAACCTGCCCAAACCGAAGCCAATGACACCGGGGGCTGCTCCTGAGTGACTGCAGCTTAGTGAGAGATGACACGACAAGCTGCACATCCCCGGTGTCGTGAGCGACCCACTTTCCTCTCTCTAATTGCAATTCCCTCTTTAAAAACTGTATTACTATGCACAAAGGAAGATTCAATGTGCAACTAAAGTCTGCAGTGGATTACACACAATGCGAGGGGAATTAGTCGTTATTATCAAAGCCGCGGAGTGGGTTACTATACGCCAAATACAAAATCATACATATTTACAATGCTGTTCACCATACACGCCCGCTGTGCTCACTTATTTACATTAAGTGATACTGTAGCTGTGTATGAATGTGGCCTGATCCTCTGAATAAATCAGACTCGCTCCATCTCCACAAATGAGACCAACCATCCAGGGAGCTGAGCGGATGCTGACGTTCAGGTGCCGCTTGGCGTCAAAATTTCCACATCATCATCAAGAAGTGTAGAAACCAGAGACTTTTCCCGTAACGCTCATGTTTATTGAATGAGCTGTGGATGCACTGGTAACTATTTACATGCATTTTACCATTTTCCCCGTGTGGATAACATCATGTTCAGGCGGCTAACAACAGCCAAGAGAGGATTTTCTGCCTGGATTTCCATTCTTCACACCCTGCAGTGATGTTTTCATTGGTCTAGTTCTGGTGATTTACCATTTACTAGTAGAAGATTACGATCTCATCAAAACTCTTTGGTACACACGTCGTGGTCACATCGGATAATTATTGATTTTTCGATTTGATTCGGCTCTGCTGCCCCGTTAAACAATTTATGAGACTATAAGAAACTGGGTATGTCGCGAATTTACGCAAAAAGACACCTATGGAATCGAACATCGGCGCAGTCACGACACGACCAGATCCTGAATTAGGCGACAGAGCATTTCTCATTACATCTCTGGAGCTGAGGACACAGGAAAGATGAGGTATGAAAGTGAATGCATCTCATTTGAAAAAGCCTCCTGGACATCCTGTCATTTACGTGCGTGGATGCTGCTCCTCCACCTTCTCCTGGGTCCCGGCTGCAGAACTGGGTGTTATCAACCAATAAACAAAAAGAGAAAGAGAGAGAGAGAGAGAGACACACTTCCTGTTTTCCTGCTGGGCCTCACTCACAGGGGGATTCTCCACAAATGAATAATACATCTTCGCCATTTAATTTGGAAAGCAGCAGTAATGAAGCACTTTTGCACAGTATTTCCCCTCTGTGGGCTCTCGCATGCTACGAGCACTGAGTGGCTGAATCTGAAGCCGCTAATTAACCATGGTAAACTGGTGCACGGGCGAAAAGCAGGAGACACAAACTATTCCTCTTTTTAACGGGGTGCAAATTGACTGATTTATTCATCCAAGAATTGGCACGGAAATGTTTTTTGAGGGGGGAGACTTTGCCTAAATCAGAATTTAAAAACTTTTGATTCGTAGTGCTGCAGGGACGAGTCAGTTAGCACACTTATTATGATTCTTGATAAAAAGCATTTTAAATTGGGATTTCTTTTTTTTAAATATATATTATGACCGGATCAAATTAGCATGTGGAATATGAAGAGAGTTGCTCAAGGTGACAGACTCAAGGAGATTCATCCCTGTGGAGATTTTAGCTCAATGCACTGGTTTAACAGCACATTTACTCTCTTCTGCTTCACCTGCTTCGGACTAAATATCAGAACGATGGAGATGAAGCTGAAACATCCTGACCTGGTTCTGAACCCTTTGAATCACACTTTTCCAACTTGTTCAGGGTTTCAGATCGATCTGTGAAAAGATATTTCTACCTGTTAGAAAAAAAGAGGAGCAATCAGAGGCCACAAACTGGGAACCAACATGAACATAATGAACTGAACTTTACTGGAGTTTAAGTTCATCTAAAATCTAAATAATAAGATGTTCAATCTAATAATGTTTCCATGTTGAATGAAACTCCACAAATCTACTGTAAATCTACAGTTTAAATGTATTGGACACAGAAAAAACCCTCAGACCTCTATTGTTGTGCTTGTTTATTCATTTAGTTTTGTGCTAATTACCTTAAAGGTTCAGTTTGTGGAATTTAGTGACATCTAGTGGTGAAGTGTCTCCCGAACATGAAGGAGAACCTGTGGTCAAATTATTTCTAAAAAACATTTTATTTTAATTTGGATATTTTGTGAATGTTATTTATTTATTTCTGAACTAAAACGTTTATTATACAACGTATATTAAAAACAACTATGTTAAACTTTCTGTTCAGGGGAATAGAATCATCATTGTGAGTTTAACTATAAACGTACACAAACACTTTGTTCACGATAGCATGAAGCCATCGTCATGTGCGATCCTGCCTCAGCCTCCAGCACGTTTATCAGGGATGTGAACAGTCGTGTGTGAGGAGCGTGGAGAAGCAGTGTGTGTGTGTGTGTGTGTGTGTGTGTGTGTGTGTGTGTGTGTGTGTGAGAGAGAGATAAAGGAGTGTGAGCCATTAAACCCTCCAGGCCTCTGAGTAAAATACAGTGACACACAGTCTCACTGTAATTTCACCATAAAGGACTCAGCCACACTCGGATGTAAATTTATCGAGGAGGTCGTAACATTTTACAGCCGCTGTGCCGTAAAGGATATGATCACATTTGCTCAGAGCTGTTGAGATGATGATCCCGGATGATGTTTCACCACCGACGAGTCTCAACCTCTCCACCGTCGTTTTAATTACTGTTAAAACTGCAATTAATGACCAAGTGCGGGAGATAAAGAAGCATCAGGTTTTGTGTCTGATGGTGACATGAGGATGTTTCACCAGTGAGCTCAATAAAGATCTAAGTGTGTTACAAGTTTGAAAGTATCTTAAATAATGGTGAAAAAGTCATGTTTGCGTCCTGTTTTCAATGTAATCCCCTCTGAGGCGCCGTCACAGCACCAGGACTATGTGGACTTTCTCAGTCTAGACTTTCTTTATCGCTGAGCTTATTTACAGATCAACCAATCAATGCGTGGGGAAAAACAAAAAGAGCCGAGGAGAAAACAACAAATCGAAGATATGAAAATCCTTGTTTCCATTTCTTTCTGTTAAGTTGTCAGTCCGTCGACCGTTTCCCCCGTAGACGTCGCTTCATTGGTAATGAGCGGCAGCGACAACCTACAGAGGAAGCACACAGCGGAAGAAGCTTAATTAAGCAATAATTGACTTATATTTTCAATTAATTGAGTTGTTTGAAGTGGTGCGATCGTCTCACACTGGCAAGCTACACCTTCAGACGGTAGGCGCCTCGTTTTGATTTGTCTACTTGTGAAAAAAAAGGCGTTTTTCAGGAGCTGGGGGGAGAAAAACATGAAATAAATGGCTTGAAATTGGAAATCTAAAGCGATTTGAGATGCTAAGAGAGAACATCTCTCTTCTGAAGCTTGATAGACTGGATGAGTCCAACAGGGAACATGCACTTCTATGTGTGTGTGTGTACTTAAGTACAGATATCTTTGTGAGAACCTTTATTAGCCTGCGACCTACAGAGTGATTTTCAGGGTTAGAACTAGGTTTGGGTTTGGTATTTAGTTTTGATGGTTAAGGGTAAGGGTACGTCTGTGTAGTTCAGGTATTACTGTTGTTGTGGGGACCCGTTCACACAGTGACATGATGGGAATTGTCTTCCTTATGGGGACAAAAAGTCCCCATAATGTACATCATTAAATTTTAGGATTTAGGTTGAGGTGAAGTTTAGAATAAGTCAATTCAATGTCCCCTGAAGTCCTGGAGACACAGGACTGGATATATATATATATATGTGTGTGTGGACTTTGAGTCTGCAATAAAGTTGAATTGATTAGGGTTAGGAATTCAGTTTTCATGGTTATTGCATTATGTCAGTGTCCTCACGACTGTAAAAGAACAAGATAAATGTGTTTGTGTTTGTTTGTGCAGGAAAAGGGTGAAAAGGTGGATTCAAGGTGTAATTTGCAGAATTATTGCAAAGAAACAACATAAAGAAATTATGATTACTACGTCCCGGCCATTATTTCAAGCTTGGCGCGGCAACTCCTACATTCTGAGCTTCAAACATATAATCTTCCTCCTACACAGGCTGAGGAAAACCCAGAAATGTACAGATCACACAGATCTGTTGTGACACCTAATATGAGTGGCGTTTAGCTGTTATCACTGAGCATTCCTCAAGCTCCACTTTAATAGAGGCTGCGCTTAGCCCTCGCCTGTGAGAGGAATATTTGAAATTCGAGGGATGTGTGCATGAAAGGGAATGGAAACGATGGCTAATGTATATGAATGGGAGCCATGGCGTTCAGGTATTTCACGCCGCATGCCCCGACGGCGGCTAAAGTGAATAAGTTGTCAACTCATATTGAAATTCATATTGTATCCCTGGCTGAAGCTGAGCCCATTTTCTCCACCGTGCTCTCGCCATGAGCCGTACAATAGTCAGGGAGACATCTAATGAGGCAGGAGAAAAAATATGAAGAGGGTGAAAAAAAAACCCTCTCACTCAAGAGTCGGCATTTTCACCGGCCAGTGTCTGACTTCAATGGGAGAATGTGCTGTCGGAGCTTCAGGCCGGTGGGTGGGAGAGAACAAAACGCAGGAGGAAGAAAAGATTGTGTGAGTGAGTGAGATGGGCTGTGACAGCGTCAGCTTCGGTCTGGTCAGCTCGCTCAGACGATGAGTGAATATGAGGGCAGCTCGGAGGACAGAGGCGGGGACGGGAGGAGGGAGCCTGAAGGAGAAGATGGTCGCTGGTGGTCCTGAGGGTTTCTCGCTCGCGTCTTTATCTGGATAATCTGTGCAACTCTCAATCCAGGGGCTGCGTCCTTTCCGAGCTCGTGGTCTATACGACTACACGAAGACCTCCCCCTTCGTAGTAACCATAACCTCTTTGATTGGTTGATTAGCAAAGCACAATGAATCATGGGACAGGCTGAGATCCACCCTCATTTGAAAACCGCTGTGACGCCAGCGGTCTTCAAATGCAGCCTCCGAACGTTGCAGCCCCTGAATTGAGTCAGAGGTTCAGTCATGTACGAAGCAGCTCTTGATCCACTGATACTGCAGCCTCGTGTAGTTTGACCTTTGCCCCTCCCCCCCTCGAGAAACTCACCCCTCTCTCCATCTGCTTGTTTTGTTTTTTCTTTCACTCCTCTACTAAAATCCAATTTGCAAACTTGGTGAATGCCACAAGATTGTTTTTTTTTTTTTTGCTATGAGAATTTTATGTACTCCAGTTAATGGCCTTCAATTTATTCCCTCTGTAAGTGCTATTGAAGCCCGAGAGTGTTCAGGTTTTCATTTTAGCTGCGCATTTAAGAAGCTGATTTCACTGACGAGCTTGTGCCTCATGCTAATCAGGGAGTAATCATCTGCAGCGTTTTGGTTGGAATAAAAACTTGCCCGTTCTCGGGTTTGCGGCAGTCGTCGAAAAACCTCGTCGTCACCTTGATTCATCTTAACTTTAACCCCGCATGTGGCCTCTGTTCAAAGGGAAGACGGTAAAAATGCTCATTTTCTAGCATCGCTGTTTTCCAGACGTGTGATTTCATGACACTGAGCAATTTTTCACCCGTCTGATTTCCCCTTTTTTCTAATCCACTCATGTGCATGTGAGCAATGTGCCGTTATTCATGATAAAAACCAAACTGTGCTGTGGATCAGACGCCATCGGAGGAGATGGAGGAGGAACGTACAGGAAATTCTGCAGCAGACGCTGTAACTTTAATCTCCACTTGACACCAACTCGTGCATTTTATCAAACAGCTGTTTGCAGGCATGGATCAACTTCCTGTGCCTGTACATCACTAATTAGATGTAATAACAAACTATTTTCACAGACACACACATGAAAACAGCGTCAGCGCTGTGTTTGATGTCTACCAGCTCAGTTTAAATTGTCTCAGAGCAGCAGCATTGGAGATTTTGTAACCGAGGTGGATTTCTGCTCTGGTGTCACTATTTGTCTCTTATCAGCAGCAGCAGCAGACACTGCAGCTCCCTGTCTGTCTGTCTGACTGCATACTGCCCCCTAGTGGGGAAAACACAGGCCTGTTGGTCCTGATGCTGCAGTTTGTTGAGGTTTGTTTAAGATTATCAACTTGCAAATTAAGATTATGCATCCACATACAAACAGCTCTCGTCTCCTTAAATTCACATTTGACACAGTCCTCATCGTGACTGGGAAAAATGTGTGGATTCGTATTGAACGAGTCCCATCGTCAAACCTGATGATAAACAAAGGCAGAGGTGGAAACCAGCAATACAAATCAACAGCTAACGACACAAATACAAAGCCGAACATGACTGGGGAGACATTATTTATTAGAGAGGATCATAAATATATATGGAGATTAGTTAAATGCAGACGTTTGTTGGGGGGGTGCATGTTAATGGAGGGATCAGGAGGCTTTGTGGGTGATGTGACAAAGTAAAATAGAAAATAAGAAGAAAACAAATCTATTATTCTGCCTTTTAATGTTCAGACACAAGAAATCTAAAATATTTTACTCACCCAGTTAAAATCTACTTCTCTCCTTTATTGGAAATTCAGAATCTATGACTATATATCCTCAGTGTCAAGTGCTATAAGAATAATAAGTAAGTTGATAATAACCGTCCTCGAAGGTGGAAGTGGACTCAGATCCCACAGGTGGGTGCTGGGGTGGGGGGAGTTCTTTTCTTTAAACGCTGTATGGAGAGCAGAGCAGAAGCTGCAGGAAGTGAAGAGCTTAACCTCCGGGTGAGTGATGAAGCAGCAGCGTGAGCAGCGCGCTGACAGCTTCACTACACCAGCACAATGAAGCGGGAGCACTGGATCCATCCAGCAGAGAGGAGAGCACGTCAGGCGGACCTGAGTCGACTCCCTGATCCGACCCACAGGCTTTTGGTTTATTCATGAGCTCGGCCACTGATGTTGGGTGATGAGGTCCCGGCTTCACGGTCACGGTTCCAGTTCGGTCACGGTTCTAGTTCATCCACAGGGTGCTGGGTGGTGGGGGGGGAGGTCGGCGCTCTGTGCAGATCACTCACGTCATTAGGATTCTTAAAGGGTTCTTAAAGGGTCTACGTACGTATGTCAGGTGGAAACAGAGAAGCAGCAGACTGCTGTCACACAACTGGAGGAACATGACATCACTGTACGCTGCAACATTTAAGATTTTCCTTCATCAAAAATCATTATCTCACATTCTGGGCTCACTTATGACTAATTCATTATCAAAATTAAATTATTTCTGGTGAAAGATTCGTTAAGATTTTCTTGTTTAAACCTTTATAATGTTTATTTCTGCTGCCAGGTAACGTCTGAAGGCCACCGCAAGAAAGAAAATTATACCTAATGAATAACTCATCAATTATTTTCTCCTGTTTAATTGTGTTGGTTGTTGATTTGAGTTTTTAATTCACATTTTGCTGCAACAGTGTCGCCCTCTGCTGGTGTTCAGTAGAACCTACCTGATTCACTTATCCAGCTGATGTTCAGTTTGTGTGTTGTGTGTGTTTTTTTTGTTTTTTTTACCCCATGGGAGCAACACAACCTCTAAATCATTTGTGTGTGATTCATCACTTTAATCTTCAATCCCCTGAGCCTTGTTTTGGGAAAACACGTCCTGTGTACTCGAGTGTCACAGAGTACGCCTTGGGTAATACTAGAATTGAGTTTAATTTTTCAATACAGAAAAAAAGGAAACAATCAAAGCAACTGATGCTGGCATCCAGACAGATTTGTTCTCCTTGAATACCACATGTTTAGTTTTGGATTTGGTTGCCAACACAGAAACTGGGGGTTTAAGAGAATTTAATGAGAGCAGGAGGAGAGGGGGGGGAGACGCTGTCAGAAGTCCAACAGATGTTCAGATATGGGAATAGATTTCTTATTTGTTCTTCGTGCCAACATGTCCTCATTCATCCATTGTGTTTTTTAAATATTTCACATCATCTCCCGTCGTTTTTCTTTGTCCTCGGCGTCTCAAGGATTCCGACATATTTGGTTTAAAAAAAAAAAAATGACGTTAAACCGGTTTGACTTTGATTTTTCTTTGCTCCGGTTTCCTCCCACTCTCCTGGAACAAAAGCTCAGTTGGAAGTCACGACTCGACGATAGAGCACTTTCAGATTCTTTTACACATTTGGAGAACTGTCCAAAGGAACAGGTGAAGTCTCGGTTGTTCAAGGTCACGCGTGGACATTTGAAGTGCGGTGAATTAGATAAATGGAGGCCTTTGATGCCGGTGAGTAGGTATTAACTGGCCTCTTCAGCCTCACTCTCTAATCTGCCACATTCTCCTTTCCACTCCTCAATTTGACAAACAGGATTTGAACTGAAGCCTCCCACACAGTAAACAGTCAAGAGTGAGCTGCGAGTGGCTGAGGGGGAAATATTTACCACTCTGTGTGTTTACCACCTCATGTAATCTGAAACAGCAGCTGCCAGTTGTCCGTGCTTCTTCCGCCGCCGCAAAAATGTCACCCGAGGTAAACAAGAGTGGACTTGTTTGTTCGAGAGCTCGCAGTAATGGATGTCGCACTGGAAGTCAGGTGGACGGTGCCTCGGTGTGGCCGGGGTTCACTTGGCCATGTAGGCTGCGACGTCCTTCTCCAGACTCTGGGCGAAGCGGTGGTTGAGGAAGAGGAGCTGGCCGTGGGGAAGCAGGCGGCTGAGCAGAGCGTCGATGCGGTTGCTCCTCAGCAGGACCTGGAGGGAGAGTTGCCGTTAGTGACGACCCCATGCGGACTCAGTCATCATCGCTGTTAGTTACGGATGGTAATGAAAATCTGTTCGGCTGCGATCTTGTTTCACTACTGTTGCCTTGAGCTTTTTATTGCGGATTCCATAACATGTAATGAATTAGCCTGGCAGAGCTCCGCAGCAATATTTCTGTGGAGGTGAAGTGTTTAAGTGAACTGATCTCAGTCTAATGAGGCCTGTGAAGAGGCCGTGCTGCAAATACTGTGGGTGTTCTTTGCCATTAAAGACAAACAAGACAAGAATATTTTTGTAAAAACACGTAAATTTCATCAAACAAGAAAAGTGTCTGGAGTTTCTCCTGTAAGTAAAAACTCAGCAGGAGATTCTCCGGAGGATTCACTGTCGCAAAACTGAAACAAGTCAAAAAGAATAGAAATATCTCAAGATGAAAAAGAAGAGTCGCACACGTAGAAGACAGACGGAAACGTCAAATTGTTCTTTCACATTTTCACTGATTTCCCATCTGTGTAGAAAAGATCAGGCATTTTACTTTGACTGATATCTGGATTGAATCTACGGGGACTGTTGGCAGAGGTTTAGATGGGGAGGGGATCTACATCAAAATTCAGTTTTAAAACTTTAATTATTTTAACTTGACAAAAACGCACAAACCAATCTCCAGGTACTACTTTACTCCACAGGTTTAACCTCTATTACAGCCTCTGTTCAGCAGCTGTCCCAGAGACGGATCTTTTCAAATGAACCGAAAAGAGGCTCACACATGGTAAAAATGTTGCTTTGCTTAGATTTTCTGACTTTTCTCTTTGCGCGAACAGAATCAGGAGACTCGGAGCTTTCAAACAAAGTATGATTTTGTCAAGATTGAGTGAAGGACGGATTTTAAAAAGGTGAAATATTATTTGATGGTGCCATCTCTTAAAACATGGAAGCAGTTTGACAACGTCCTCACCTCGCTCCCCTGCCCCAGCATGTGCAGGTGCTCCAGGCAGTGTCGGGTCAGGTTGCGGAGGGTTCCCTCAGCCAGCAGCAGGTTCTCGTGGGGCTCGCAAACCAGCGTGAAGCCCAGACTCTGGACAGCCAGCCACAGAGCGCTCATTTCCTCAGAGAAAGGGTCCCCGGCTCTCAGACGCACCACACCGCTGCTGGCCTCCTGCAGGGCCAGAGCCTCCTCACCGGGCAGCGCCTCCATCGGCGGCCGCCCTGAGGCGTCCCGGGACAGAGACACAGCGCTCCTCACCTGCCTGAGTCACAGAGGAGAGCGATACAGGACTCTTTAGTCATAATAAACATTATTTCCTTCACAAAGCACCATCACTATATCATTATTTTCATTCTAATGAGGGAACCAACATATATACAAAACAAAGAGCCTGAAACGACATCCTAAAATTACAAAGGTTCAAATACAACAAACTGTTTTTACAAACTTTCCTTGATCACCTTATTATTAAAAAGTGCTTCATTCTAACAACCTTCCACCAGATTTTGCGGACGGGGGAGAAAACAACACCTCCCTTGTGAAGGTAAATAAAATACACAAATCAAATGGTTGTCATCACTCGACATAAACATACATAAACAGTATCGTCCTTCTCTTCCGCTGCTCTGAGACTGAGCATTTTCTTTTCACAGAGATAATGAGCAGTTACAGTTTGTCATGTGGGAGGACAGAGAGCCGCACAAACACCAAAGAATTGGGAAAAAAAAAATGAGACGGCTGCGGAGAAGATTGACAAGCTCCGCCGGTCCAGCCGATGCATTTTACATTGAGTAGCATCAGAAGATCAGCAGGATGCAGACAGACGAGCGGAGGCATTGCATCACGGCGCTGCTGCTGTTGTTCTTTCACAAACAAGAGTTTCTTCGAAATTGCAACATGTTCGTGTTGCTCTGAAAAAAAAAAAAAGGCAGAAATATCTAAAATACACGACATTTAGAGGAAAGATGTTGATCTTCAACACCTCCGTTTATTCTCAACGTGACAATTTAAATGGAGAAATGTCCTTTTCTCCATTTTGGGACACAATTTATTTATTTTTAACATTTGCTTATCGTTCACTTGTTCTTACTTGTGTGTATATATATATATATATATATATATATATATATAAAATTGGTATTTTCGTTTTTATTTTATTTATGTTTGAAATAAGAACCTCACCGTCTTATTGAGTTTTACCAATATGGATTTTTTGGGGGGGGGGCTATAATGAAACAATGAACTTGATTATTAAAAAAAACTGTAAATAAAAGAAAACATAATCTAATATACAGAACTTGAACTTTTCATTATAAGGCTCTCCTTTGAAAAATATATCTTTTACTGTTTAACATCCTGTTGAATCATTTTCTTGTGCTGAGAGAAAGTTTTTTAAAACAGCCCTGAGGCTTAAACCGTAACTGAATCACCAACTAAAAGCACAAATAAATAAAATATAACACAACTTCATATCATCACCTTCCATGTAAATAATAAAGGGTCTAATTATCTATCAATACATATCTTTATCTAATCCAGTGAGTTGGTCATTTCTACAAACATCTGCTTCCCCACAGCTTCTCCACTTTAAAATCTGTTACTCATCCATGGAAACATAAACGCTTTGTGACTTGACGTCAGTGGACGAAAACATATGAACTTATGTCTTTGTCTATTCGCTGAAATGTGTTTAGCATCAGTAGAATGTCCTCAGTTGTTTCTCCGCTGGTCAGGTGACGTGTTCACACCTCATTCCTCTGACACAGCTTCCTTTATTCCATCTGTAGAAGCCAAGATGAATATTAACAGGCACAGATGTTTGACCTCACATCCGACCTGAGAAATTCTCTTAATGCTTCTTCTCATACTTTAAATGTTGTGAATGACGTATTTTCTCATGTGGTTGAAACAATCTCTCCTCTCAAATCAGATTTATGTTCCTCCGAGATAAAAATCACCAAATGTCTTTAACACCACTTGAGAAATGCGTTGAATGGATTTAATTTTGGTTATTGAAACAAAAACTCACCCTGAGCATGAACTAAACTGTGAAAACAGCTGGATTGATATAAAACATTCACTCTGTTAGCAGCGTGTACAACAACCTTACTAAAACTAACGTCCAATACAACAGGGCTGTAATAACTCGACGCTCCAGGAGCAGAAGAATTACAGTCAGTTACACATGTTCTGTTTCTCTGAGCTTCAACACTTTCAATGTGAAATAAATTTATTTATTTAAGTCTCAGTTTGAACTTGAGCTGATTTACATTAGTATGAAAACAACCACGTAGAAGATAATCCTGCTGATCTCAACCTGTTGTCAGTGTCATTTATACAAACTAACTAACTAACCAACTAACTAACTCACTCACTCACTATCAAACTAACTAACTAACTCATTAACTATCAAACTAACTCACTATCAATCAAACTAACTAACAATCAAACCAACAAACTTACTAACTAAATCACTAACTCACTTAAAGACTAACTAACAATCAAGCTAACTAACTCACTCAATATCAAACTAACTATCAATCAAACTAACTCACTAACCATCCAACTAACTAACTCACTATTAAACTATCAATCAAACTACCTAACAATCAAACTAACTAACAATCAAACTAACTAACTTACTACCTAAATCACTAACTAACTTACTAACTAACTCACTCACTCACTATCAATCAAACTAACTTACTAACTAAATCACTAACTAACTAACTAACTAACTAACTAACTCACCCACTTACAGACTAGTCTACAGACTAACTAATACACCCGCTCACCTCGCCACCACCGCGGCCTTCTCCATCCGCAGAAGGCGCCTCTCCTCCGGGCTGAGCTCCCGGAGCTGCCCGGTGAGGAGTCCGTCCTCCGGGGCGAAGAGGCGGCAGTAGAGAAGCCTGCTGTCCCCGGCAGAGAGCGCAGAGAGCGGACACACGGTGTGGATGAGGAAGCATCGAACCATCGTGACACAGATAATTTATTTTAATTTAACGATGATTAAAGTGAAAACACCAAATAGTCTGGTTATCTCTGCTGACGTCACTTCCGCGTTAGTCAGCTGACCACTGCCGGCTACCGTTGTTTTGCGTTTTATGAGCCAGCAGAGGGCGCTGGCTCATCATTTATATTATATTATATTACATTACATTATATTACATCTCTTTATATTACATTATATTACATCACATTATATCACATTATATCATATCATTACAATTATAGATAGATATAGATCCAATTATATTATTCTACTGCTGATGATTCTCTTGCTGAGCTGATTAATCATTTAATCTTTGTTGGAATATCAGTCAACAAATATAAATAAAGTGAATGACCTGTCACAGGAACAGGAACAGAAACTTTCCCTTAAATTTCTAGGACAAGAGGAACAAGCTTCATGTCTTCACCAAAATTCCGCCTGATATCTTTGTTATTTCACAATAAATGTGAGGGATTGAACACATTCACATTTACTCTCACTTCAGAGCGGAAGCATGATCGTTTTGGGTTTTCGTTTATCATATTAAATGTGTCATTTGATTCATACTTTAGTTTAACTTGATAGTTTGCATATTTTATCTAAGTCAGATCAACCTCAAGTGAAGGGATCAAAAATCAAAGAGGTTAAAACAGAGTAAGTGTGGAGAGGTGCGGCAGAAGTGGATGAGGTTGACCGAGCGACAGGAGGCGGCTGCAGAGTTTCTGAGCCTCAGCAGACAAACAGAGGCAGTTGTTAATCCAACAGCTGCTGCTGGTCACACTTCTTTACCTCGAGAGGCCCTGCTCTGTGTGAGAGTGTGTGTGTGTGTGTGTGTGTGTGTGTGTGATCGGACTGCAATGATGGAGGCAAACTCTCACTGTGCTCTGTCAACATTTGCTCCACCATCGTGTTGACCTCCTCACCCTCCGTCCCTCACAGACCCGCCGACACAGGAACAGGATCTGAGAAGCTGAAGGATCCATTAGTTTGTGAGATTTCACCTTCTCTTTCCTCTCTTGTCGTCTCGCTGCCGTCCTGCTTCTTTCACAGTTCCAACTGTTCCAGCTGGAGGAGAGAAGCAGCTGGGTTTTTAGCAGCAGTGTTGGTCCGTCCACCGTCAGAGAAACCAGAGCATCCTTGTGTTTCTGAATAAAAAGTGATATTGTTTTGTTTTGCTTCGAATGGTTGACATTCAGTAGTGTAAGAAGAAATCAGATCCTCATCAAGTATATCAAGTTTGTACATGTACCGTACTTGAGTAAATGTACTTTCCACTAACCCCGTGTCTGTAAAGGATTCTAGGGTCAAGACAAAGTAAAACAAGATTGAATACATGTTTGTTTTTTAAAAGCCTGGTTGTTGAACAGGATTTCCAGGATTGAAGAAGCTGAAGTCAACTAGTTTCATTTCTGTGGGAAACCTCCCCCCAGTGTTCAGCCTTTAGTCATTTCATCAGAATACATACGAGCTGTGTTTCTGCAGCACCCGCCCTGTGAGCAATGATTACCCAGGCTGGTTTACAGACATCCCTCCACTTCTAAAGGACTGAATGAGCCGGGGAGCTGCAGGTAATAATTAGCCACAAAGCTGTGTAACAATTCATTGTGAAAGTGAAGTCAGATTTAAGTTTCCAGTGGAGGTTCAGCGCAGCAGTTGCACGAGGTGGATCCGCGTGATGGATGCACGACCACTCATGCCACAGGAAGAGTCTGAGCAGGTCTCTGTGATTTTGAAGTATGAGTCACAAGTTCTTTCTGCAGAAGAAAAGCAGCTGAGTAAGAACAACAACAGGATGTGAGTGAAGGGAAAGGGGATCAGCCAATAACAAGAACCAATGACGGCGAGGCCTGCCAGTTTGAAATAAAGGTAACTAATGACAACACGCGACAGGCCACCGAAATATGTTTTTGTCTGTCGAGGGGAAATGAAAACATCTTCAGTCTGCAGGGAGGACGTGCGGAGAGCAAAAAACACAAGCTGAGAAGAAGAAAAGATCGAAATCATAAGTTTCAGATTTTCAAAAGCACTAAAACAGGAAGTTAAACACACTAAACCACGTCCCCCACCCATCCCCTGAAACCACAGTGATGTGCACACCCTCGCCTGCTTGTTAGAACCTTGTTTTACAGGCTGGTTTGTCAGTTTGTCGTCAGTGTCAACAGGTCACAGCAAATAGTGGTTTAAAGGTGACACCCAGGCTGGAGCATGGGCTCAGAGCCGCCCGCAGGACCCCAGGGAGAGGGGGGTGTCAAATAGGACAGGCTGGGACGAGGAGGTGCATTCACAAAGGAGAGATGGTGATATGAAGGGTGGGGTGGTGGGAGGTTTGAGAGCAGCTCTGCAGGGGGCAGGCCAGGTTTTCCTTGGCTTTGATCACGTAAACAGATGGAGGTTTTCCATCATGTAGCATCATCTACAGTGTGAATTCTCGGGTTTGATAAAGTAACGCAATGAACAAAGTTGCAAGCTATCGCAGGCATGAACTCAAAATTTATTTTCTAGTCGTTACTGCATCTTTTCAGGTGTTTCCCAAGTATTGTGTTGAATACTTATGTCTCCGGTTCCTTATTGCATGAGTGCAGGTGTAAAACTGTGACTGTTTTCTTTTCTTTTCGGGGATCTGCAGAGATTCTTCTACATTTGAAATCCGACTGTTGAAATGAAAAAGGAAGCTTGTGCTGCTCCTTTGTATCGGCCTCATCTAAAAGTTTGAGGCTCCTCAAATCCCAGCAATTGCTCAGTTATCCGTCCTGTTCAGACAAAAGGTGGCAGCTTGATGAAGAGAAGTGCAGAACCATCAACGTTCGTGCAAAGAGACTAAATGTGACGTCCCGGCTGTGTTCAGTCTCTAATAATCTTTCAGTTCAATGTGTTCACAAGACGACCAACAGACTCTCAGCTGGAAACTGTTGGCTGTAAATCAGTCTTCAGACGTCAGTCGGTGCACAAAGACTTCGTCCTCTCTTTTTCAGAGCCACACAGCCGCTGGGAAACTGCCTGATTTCAAACTTTGGACTAATGCCAGGGGGGGGGGGGGCTCACTCACGTGTATACAGCACATGGTCGCTTGGATTGTTTTCCCTCCTGCAACAGAACTGTTACCCTCCTGTCAGGACATGTCAGGCGCTGCCTCCCCAGAGCCACTCCCTCAGCACACAGGAATGTGAACATGTGTGTGTGTAGTCACGTGCAGACGAGGAACTCCCAACATCGGCTGCAGCGGGAGAATTTGAAATCACAGGAACTGCTCTGTGTGTGTGTGTGTGTGTGTAGGAAAACCTCGTGTCACCACTGCACAGGGCCAGAGGCCTGAGAAGACAGCACGTGTTCTATTCTCAGATTTCAAATGTGGAGAATCAAGTTTGCTTTGACTGAGTCTGAGGCCTGTTATCAGCTTTACTCAACTTTCATAAAACACCAAGTTCTTTGGTTTAAATGTGGATTCATTATGGTCTCATCCCCTGGAAAGTTTCTAATGATTATTCATTTACAAAGTGTAAGAAAAAACACATCTTCAAATCCAAAAGTGACAAAAATCACACTTTTAACATTAAAATTGCTCAAATTTGTTGAACCAACAGAGAAAAGTGACAAATCCTCACATCTGAAAACAGGATCAAGAGAAAGTTCAAAGAGTTTTAGTTAAATATGAATCTTGGAATAGGGCTGGGTATGAAAACTGAATAATTCTGGTATCATTTGAAATGCATTTGTATCACCTGCTAACAAACTGCAGCAAAAGAACTTCTACAAATTACCAGAAGATTCATTTAGTTTACTTATACTTTGATCAGACAGCATCCATGTCAAATTATTCTGTAAATATATGATTCGTTTAAACAAATCAAAGTTTAGCTTCCTTTTCATTAACCTTTCTCAAAAAACATGTTTTAATAATCGATTGTCAAATGGACAACATGTCGACTCCCAAGAGTGAAGTGTCTCAATCTCCCCCTGGTCGTTGGCCACAGTGTAGGTCATGAACACCACCTCCTCCATGTTAGTGGAAGGAACATGAACCAAACTAAAAAGTACAGGTCGCAGAGATTTTTCTCAAAGACGCTCATTTTAAGATAAGTTTGGTTCCACTTGGTTACATGATGAGATTAAAACAGGGTGAAATGTCATGATTGGTTGAGCGCTTGTCGACGTGAAATCACTACTGCACAGACTTGGGCTCCAGATGATGTCATCGGTGCAAGATGGCAGCATTCATTTATTGAGGAGGAAGTGGAAATGCATCATCCATCTTTATATACAATTTATAGTTTTATACCATCCAATAATCTTTCAAGCAACTGTACTCAGTCCTACCTAAGAAAACATCCACAGCACAAAAACCCTTGATGATTAAAAACACAACATACAGGACACCCTCTTTGAATTTACATCGGGTCTTTATTTCAGCAGCTCCCCCACGAGCCTGAACCAAACAGTCAAACCACCCCGTTCATATCAAACTGACGTCACTCGCTCTGCAGAGGGGAAGACATCTCTTAACATTAAGGGATTCAAAGCAAAACACAAAGGTGTTTTTAGATTAAAAACCCCCTCACACTTGCTGACCTGCAGCATTGGAAAAAAAATCTCACTGCAAAGTTAACAGGTAGTTTGTTTGCTTTGGTTTCTTCTGACTGAGAAAAGAAAAAAATTAAAAAAAAAAAGAAATATTGCAACCAATCAGAAAGAAAACAGCTCTGCATGAATCGTACTTTTACAAATTATCATGAAGTTGAAATAAGCATTAGGGGACATCTGGAGAGTCATGCTTTCAACAAATGCCTAAATGGGGGAATCAAGAAAATTCATTAAAAGTTATTTTTTTAAAAAATGCTGTATCAAAAAAAACCAAAAAAAAAGCACCTCACCATTTTAGGTTTTTGATTTAAGTGCTAACAAAAGGTGGAAAATGAAGAATGCAAAAAAACGTCTTAAAAAAAAAAAAAATCCAGTGAAGAGACAGAAAGACAAACTCGAGATTTTGGCAGATTGGTTTGGTCGTTGCACAGTAGCTGGCAGTGATCTGTGCTTCTTACGTCAGCACCACGCAAAAGGTAAAACAGGCAGTAGGTCCAAGTGGTTTTTTATAAAAAGATCACAATGCTTCAGATCATCTTAATCGAGTCTGCACCTCGGCACCTTTGACCCTTCAGGTGCAGGGTTCATCATTTCACGTCTTTCCCCCTTAAAATTTGCATAAATAACAATTTGTTTTAGTTAAATGACACAATAGAGACTTAAAAGTCCAGTTTTGTTGTTGCGATTCCAAAAACATTATCTCCATGTTGGACTTTGCAGTCCGTTCAGGGGGAGGGAGGGGCAGTGTGTTTGAGGCAGATGGGGAGGCGCTCAGGGCTTCTTCAGGCGGCTGTACATGTCTCTCTTGCTGCGCTCCCCGGCCCAAGTGCGACTCTTGAGGCGAAACTTCCTCAGGTCTTCCTTGAAGTCCTCGTGGTGCATGGGCCGGTACGACTGAGGTTCACATTGCAACTGCCGAGGAAGATAATGAGACAGGTTCAGAGAGCTGAACAGCCACCAAGGACGTGGTTCATCCATCAACGTGTGACAGTAACTTTAAAATGCCATGAGAAAATATCCTGTCCACTTACTGGCCTCTCTTTACTAACGTACATTGTTAGAGACATTAGAGAAGATCACAGAAGGCTTTTAAGCAGACAGTGATCTGAAAATATTCTGTCATCCATAATGATTCCAGGGTCTAGAACAAACTTTAAAGTTAAAGTTCTTTGGCTGGTTGTTCCATGTTAACAGAAATAATGAAAATTGTATGTGTGGCTTGTTTGGGATCCTAGAGCTCCACAAAAAAAGGTTGTTAATTATTTATTGAGACAAGTCTAATTTGTCCTGCTGTGAAAATGTTTTTACACTTCTCATAATAAAAAGATCTATTTGCCGCAGGTTGTCGCTCCACTGCATTGCTCACGTTACGTCTATAAAAATGTTACTGTCCATGCAGACAGTCAGACCTTTAGAGTTTCAGCTGCAGCATCAATGTGTTTTATCTCTTGTGAGAACTTATCTTTCACTTCCCTTCAGTCTGTTACTGTCTCTCAGAATCTATCACGGACCTTTGTGCACGTGCGCCTGTTATCACCATATGTTGAATTAATTCTGTGGAAATGCTTAAGTAACAGCTGAATACCAACATGTGTTCTTCAGCAGCAACAGTTCAGCCGTGCTCAGTGAGATAATAAACTATGGTTAATGAACACCAAGCATTCCAGTCCTGCTGCAAGGCTGTGCAGTCTCATGTTTACAGACTGTTGGATATAAACAGGATGTGTCCATGTCATGTCACAGTAGCCAAAAGCTAGAGCGGAATCTCAAAAGCAAAACTCACCTTAAAATGAGGGTAGAACTCCTTGTATCCTCCTTTGAGGATGTAGAGCTCGGGATAGTAGAGATTGGGGTACTCGTTAATGGCGCGGTCTCGCTCCCGGACGAAGCGGCTCATTCGAGGGCCGCGCTCCGACGAGAACTCGCAGTGGAAGACGATGACGACTCGTTTCTCTGCGGAGGACGGGATGATGGGGGCCTTGAGGAGGAAATCCTCCACCTGCGCCTCCTGGTGCAAGTTCAGTGCTCCCTGACAACAGATGAAAACCAACACTTAATCCATTGTAATCATTATAGTCAATGTTGAGTCCTTTCTCAACTTTTAGACCCAGTCAAGAGATATTGCTACAAATGAGACATTCAATGGGTGAGAAGAATTAGTTCATTACTTGACCACCAGGTCTCATCTGCAATAATTTTAATAACGGCTCGATCGTTTCTGTTATTTTAGAAGAAAAATGTTGACCATTCTCTAGTTTCAGCTTCATTCTGCAGATTCAGTGTTCTCTATACATAATAGAAGTATGAACATTTTGTTGGAGCCTCTATTTGACAGTTAACTGCACATGTACGCAGATGTAGACTCACCTGGATGTGTCCTCCCTCGAACTCATAGGGGTAGCGGCAGTCGATGACAATGACTCGCTCAACTAGATGGTTAAACTGGCCGGTCAGAGCTGCCACCATCTGAGGACCAGAGGAAACACATTAAATGTTTTTTTGTTTTTTTAATATGAGAAATCACAGCATTAAAACAGTGAAAAGAGAAAAGCAGCAAAGATCTACTCACCATGTCCGGGGTAATGTACTTGAGGTCTTGATGTTTGCCCTCCACGGTGGGTAATACAAAAGGCTAAAGGAAAAAGGATCAGATTTGGGTTAATTTCACATAATTAAAGTCAGTGTTAAGAAAACAATTGGAGATTCATCAGTCCTCCTAACCTTGGTGAAATCGCCTATCAGCTCATTAGAGCTGTCCTCACTGTCCAGCAGCTTCTCGATGTCGGTCTGACAGAAGGATTTAGATCTCTGGAGCAACGAACAGCTCTGGAAGAGGACGACGGGGAAAAAATTAGGCTATTTGACAAACCATGGAACCATAGTCTGTTGGTCTTAGCAGGAGAAATCATTTCTCAAGAGACGGCCAACGGAGGTTTTTTAAGATGCAAATTGTGCTTTTGTTTTAAATCTACAAATCTTTATTAAACAGAAGATGGTATTCTATCATTTCTACTTGTGAATTTGTAAAATTATGTCCTGCTGCTTTCATGCAGGTGTAAAAGAGCAGTGAGGACTCACCGTTCGTGGGGATTCGGGGTTTTGCTCCAGGTTGGTGACTTGTGTTCCTGCCAGGCTGCGTCGTCGCTTCACCCTAACCGGCGTGATATCGTCTCCGGGGCAGTCGGGGCGCTTCGCACAGGGCCGGGAAACCGGACTGGGCATGGAGGGCGAGCGAAACAGGCTTCGCGGCCGGCAGCGGATCACAGGCTAAAGGAGACAAAAATTTTAATGAAATTTCAGTTTTTACATTAATGCGATATGAAATTGGGCACGACACCAAAGACAATCCTGCCATAACTGTTTTTAATCTATAGAAATAAATCCCACGTTTGATGCTGCTGACGTGACATGGCTTTGCTCCTGTAATTCTCCTTAGATAAATATACAGAGAACTTTTGTCAGTGCGTGGACTTACAGAGTCTTCTCCTGTACTGTCGGAAACCAGTGGGGCAGTGAGCAAACTAGCCATTCCCATCGGCATCCCAGAGTCGTTCTGTAGGCGAAAGAGATTTCAGAAAAATATAAGACAGTATGATATGAATTTTATACATGTTATGAAACCATGTGGTTCTTACAGTAAAACTATACAAATGTTTTTTAATGGCGAACATTCTGTAAAGTAACAGGGTCTCACCTCCATGTTGTCATCCATAACATCCAAAAATCCATCGTCCACTTCGTCCACATCGTCACTCAGAGAGCTGGCAGAGGAGCCTCTCAGGAACACGGGGCTGGAGTCATAAAAGTCAAGCTGCTGGACTGGAGGAGGTGAAGAAAACTGAGCAGAAAACAAAGTAGAAAGGAAAAAAGGTTTAAATATTTCTAGAAGCAGGTTTTAAACCCTGAGCCCAAACATGGATAACAACTTTTCAGGTGTTGGCATACCATGAGCGCTGGTGCTGAGCTGGGGCGGCGAGCAAATGTGTCCTTAGATTGTCCACCGTTGAAGGAGCGCATTCGACACCGCGACACTGGTTTGGTTGGTTTCTTGAATTCAAAGCCCTCCTGGAAACACATTCAAACACAAACAATAAGTCAATATAGCTACACACCAGGTTTCTGCAGGTATCAAAAATTAACTGAAAAAATAACTTTTGTTTTGTTCACCATGGCAACAGATCAGCTTCCTGAGCATCGAATTCTATGTTAAACTTCTGTATCTAACCAGGGTATTGTGAGTGTAACAGTAGGTTTTCTTCCAAAAATACACCTCCTCATTGATGTGTTCCACCAAAGGAAAACAGCACCACTGACCTCCGGCATGTTTTCTTTGTTGTCGAGTAGACAGGACGAGATGGTGGCATTCATTTGGGAGGGTTGTTGGCCGAATACTCCATAGCGGTGAGAATCTGTTTCCTGTCCCTTTAGCGATGGACTGAAACCCAGGAGCTGGAGCTGAGAGGGAAGGAGAAGAGAGACCCGGTAAAAAAAAAAGTTGGTCTGCAGAGGTTTACAGTGGAGGACAATTAGTACTAATAGAATTGAAAACTAAATCTTGTTGACAGACCCTTTCATTTATGCATGGTCTTCCATTCTCTTTACTCGTATGAACTGAATGATCAATTTGTAACAAAAGGCAAATTTGGAGATTAAAGTGATCTGGATGCTTGATAACCAAACAGGCAGTGATCTGAAAGCCTCATACAACACTGAACATCAGCGACAAATGAAACTATAAAAATGGCAAATATCACAAATCTGCTTACTGGCAATGAGTTGATTCTTCGAATTGGTAGCCTCCTGTAATTGATAGAGCAGAGGAAGCATTCAGCACAAATGAAATCAATAAACTGTTGTAGATTTGTGTCGTAAAATTGTCCCTGGAGAGCAATGTCACTCAAATAACAGGAGCAATAACAGCCAAACACCAGTGATTTTAGAATATTGACTGGAAAGCAACTTACTCGTTGACAACTCGGCTCGACTGTTGAATTGCCCTTTCAAATCTGTGATGGAAAGAAAGGGAAACCATTCAGAATTGGTAGGAAATTATTCAAATGTGTCATGATAGAGCTGTGCAATAAGAAAGGTGACCAGTCTTTTTAAGATAAGCCACTTTGGAAAGAGGCTGGAAGGCCTTAATTGCCAGTCCAGACACTGTGTGCCCATTAAGTACAAAGACTCTGTGGCTCTATTGAGAACCCAAGAGGAACGGTTGGATTAGAGGAAGTTGGGCGAGTGCATAGAAGCAAGAGGTGGTCTCTGCGCTGGAGCGATGCCCACCTGTATGCTAAATAAGTTCGAGTGGAGAGCTCAGGAGGGGAAGGGATGCAGAGATCAACTAATCTACCATATGCCTGCTGGAGCCAATGCCGCCAGCCCCTTTCCTGCAAAGGTCCTTTGTTTGTCGAGGGGGAGCGTGTCCCATTCAATGCAGAGCATGAGGGAGAGGGGAGTTGTTCTCTGGGGGTGCCCTCGTTTCAATAGCCCTGATGCAGAAAAAAACTCCTGCCCCCTCTTTACTATTGAAATAACAGTGCATAGGGAGAGTGTGCCAAAACTCAGAGGGGCTGGGCCATCATTAAACCCAAGCGTAGGCCACGTCCCCCCCCCCCAACCAGGAAACCTCCTAGCAACCGAACAGCTGTAAAGAGGGTGAATGAGGTCTTGGGGACCAAATGCTGCTGTAAAGGAACTTGCACAGCGGCAGATGTCTGCAGAAACTCAGTCAACTGAGAATCAAGACAAGGGCCACCCAAGATAAGGCAGCCAGGCTGGGAGAGATAAGGACAAGTGGTATGTCCAGTCCCCTTTTTGATCAGCTACAGAAAATGGGAAACTTGCCATTTTACCTATAGGAATCTATAAAAATGAGTTTCCTCTTAAAGTTGTGTTATTAAACATGTTGAAAGTCTGAACATTTTATTCCCACTGACAAAATTGTAAACTGTAAAATTCCAGACCTCACACTCTTTTCACTTAAACTTTAAAAACAAAGAAAGTTGAGGTAACATGCCTTATCAACTAATCTGCTTAGTAGAAATGAGTGAACCTCTCGTTTTAAAGCCAACGGTAGAAACAATAATCCTACAAATTAGAAATGGTGGGGGTGGAGGTGGGGGGTTGGTAATCAGAGGGGCACAGCTCACAGGCTGATTGATTGCAACAGACGGGATGAGGACAGCGCAACTTACGTGTCCTCCACTTCAACAGCGTCCATGGGGCTCGGGGGATCCATGTCGAGGCCTGAAGAGAAAGACTGGGGTCAGAGATGGATACTGGCTCCCAATAAATACCAGTGGATTAGACCCATGGCTGGTGACATTTGCACATGCTTCCAGTTTAAACAGGGGTTAAGTGTGTGATGAATGTAGCTGAGCATTAAAATAAATGGATCTGCAAGTTTTACTTTATCAATTCAGATAAAAAAGAATGATAATTTAGTCTATAACATGTCAGAAACAAATAAAGAACTTGAACACTATGTCCTTATGCCCAGAGGTAACGTTGCTTGTTTTCACAAACAGGCTGAAACCTAAAGTTAATAGTCACTTAAAACAAAGAACATTTGAAATTGACGTGAGTGCTCGTTCAATTAAAAGAAACTAATCTCTGAAATGAACCATTAGTGATACACTTAAGTGCATGACTGTGAATCAGTGGCACACTGGGCCCTCAGGCATCATTAGTGATGGCATCAATTAGCACAGACAATAGGTTTTCATGGAGGCTCACCGGCATCAGATGAGACGTCAGAGGCAAAGGAGGGAATCTTTTCAAGGAGTGCGTGCTTACTCCTCTTCGGGGTGTCACACAGGCTGGGTGCAGAAAACAATGGCGTGAGCACAGAACCAGAGCTGGGTCAATTCGAATGAACACACAATGAGAACACCACGGTACCTTCCGAGTCCATTCAGATTGTCCATGACCAGAGCCAGGTTGGTGACGGGGGACAGCACCGCCGCGGGTCCGGCGGAGAACAGATCCCTGCAGTGCGGCGTCGAGAGGGAGGAAAGGCCGGGGATCGCGTCGGGCCTAGTTTTCAAAACGGTATTCACGGGGCTGGCTGGGTCGAAGAGATTCACCGACTCCATGGTTGGATGTCCAGCGTGTGTAGATCCGGCAGTCGTGTGTGTGTGTAGGGGGGAGGGAGGGAGGTAATTGAGTGTGGATTTCCAATGAAGCTAGCAAGACGGTGCAAATCTTCAAGCTAACCAGGAAGCTAACCCGCTAGCTAGCGTCAGGAAACATTTGAAAAGGCGTAAGGAGCGTGAGAAACCGGCCGGAAGCGACTCTGCGGCTCTGGAGATAAAGTCTTTAAAGCGGGTCCTGCAGGGTTATCGAATCCGCATCGTGCAGCAGCTGCTCGGCGGCCTCCCTCTCTGACAGCCGCTGGTTTCTAGGAGCAACACTCCGGAGCTGCTGGTATTTATGTTCAAAATGAAGCTGCGGAGCGGCAACCTCCGAGCCAATCAGCGCCCGCGTTGTAACGCCCGCCGGCCAATCAGGGCGCGGGACACTCCTCACCCCCGTGAAGAAGGAGGATGTGACGCAATCCTTCAAAATGTTCATCTTTTGTTCTCATCCCCTCGACTGAGGCTGCAAACTGCAACCAGACTACAACCATGAATCCAAACCCACAAACAAAACACACTCTTCTTTTATTCATTTATTTAAAGAAATGAAATCTATCTACTCACAGCCATGCTGATGGAGCGGTGTGTGTGTGTGTGTGCGCAGTGTTTGAGTCCATTAAACACTTGTGGAGTTTCAGGGGTATCACAGCGTTGCAGCCAAATACAAAACAACAGAAGCAAATGGTGACCACTTCTTCCAACAACAGGAAAACAGTCCTCTGAATAAAAAAAAGGCGACTGCAATATTAATGGAAGTCCTGAAGTACAGTGCAGAAGTTTTATAAGGAAAATGGACTGAAAGTGTGAAAAAGTTATTGTGAAATAAGTAGCTGATCCTGTATTTAAGTGAAAAAAACTTCTCAGTGTCTCACATCTTTGCGACATAATGATAGAGCACATTGTGACCTGACCATGTGCTTGCATACCGGTAATGGCTGCCAAGCTTATACGCCTCCCACACAAAGTGACTCAGAGAAAAGAGATCATTTCCACTGAATATCTCCTTTAAGCGTTTTCTCTTTCTCCTCATCTCACCAGCTCACACACTCTTCTCCTTTACTTTCTGGGATCAGTCTTTTTAAGACGTAAGAGCGATATGAGCTCAGGAGAAAGACAGTCAACAACAACCTTGTGAAGCCTAAAAGTTTTAGGAACCTGTTTAAATCACCAAACGTATTTTTTAATTTAAAATACCAA
Source organism: Paralichthys olivaceus (assembly GCF_024713975.1). Classification (NCBI taxonomy): domain Eukaryota; kingdom Metazoa; phylum Chordata; class Actinopteri; order Pleuronectiformes; family Paralichthyidae; genus Paralichthys; species Paralichthys olivaceus. The sequence continues at coordinate 5,881,795 of NC_091104.1, forward strand.
CTAAATAAAAGCACCGAACTATGATCCTATGACGAAGTGATGCTATAAACTGCAGGGAACTACTGCTTAGTTATTTAACCATGAAGTTATTTGGTTCCTGCGGTTTCGACTCCATTTCTCTTTTTGGATCATAAATTCTGGATTTAAATGCTAACAGTACACTGGTGATGAGTCTCACTTCCTCTTTATGAGCTCTGACATACTGAACAGACAGTTTTTGCTGACCAATAGACACAAACCTTTAACCAGTTCAACCAGACAGCTGAGACAGTCCAGTTCACAAAGCCAGGAGGATGTTAACAGTAAAAATGCCTCAGTGTTTTGCCTGAGGTTTATGGGATGTTTGTGTTTGTTTGTGGTTGTACAACTTTTCCCCCCTAAGTCTCTGAAGTCCAGGATTGTCATGCGGTCTCCTGACTGGATTCCCGGTGCTGCATGTACAGTTATGCTGAAATAATAATCTGATAAATCATTAGGGCAGCACCCATTTTACCACAACAACAGTGTTTTCACATTTGTAATCATTTTTATCAAACCGGCTGTTGTGAGCAGGGGGGTGTTCTGATCTCTGACTTGTGGAATCACCAACGTTCACCACTTTTCAGTCTTTGTTTGGTTCAAGTATCTGTGTGATTGGCATCACAAATGTAAATAAGGTTTAACTAACTTCCCTGCAGAGGTATGAGCACGGGCCCCTGACTCCGGGCTCCACACCCCACACCTGAAAAGAAGAGACAAAAGGGGAGAGAGAGAGAGCGAGAGAGAGGGGGAGACACCTACTCACCCCGAATAAAACGTCCTTCGAACTTCCCGACACCTTCCAACCAAACCTGCACTGACTCCCCATGGACAACTGGTTTCCTTTTGTACACAAGCTCACACCAACAAACACAGAGATGACACAAAGATTCAACAATTAAAAATGTCACTAATGTCACATTAGGAGCTTCCATTACGTTTAGTTTGACAAACAGACATAAAACATAATGTCAGATCTGCATCAGCTCAGCTCTCAAATACTTCATCAGGAAAAATTTTATATTTTATTTATCATTGTACGAGAAACTGCATCACATAAAACATGCTATTTCTGTACTGAATGTACCAGATGATATTCCACTGACTCTTAAGACTTGCTTGATGAGTGTAAAATACAGTATGATAGTGCCCATCAGCCCAGCTTCAACTCATATCAAAGTTACATTGCACAAAACACAACGCTCGTTTCAAGTGTCTGCCAGCTGATTAAATACAAATGGATACATAACAAAGGCTATCTGTAACCTATAAAAAACCCTAAATATATAACTGCATGAATGATTAATGTCATAGTGCAAATACTGTACTCAACATTTTAATTTCCCTACGGGGATTAATAAAGTACTTCTGATTCTGATATATCCACGAGCATTAACTTGGTGTAGTCCTTTAAGAATGTGATGCATGTGTTATCAATCTTTTAATCCTCTGTCAGTGCTCCTCTAAAAGTTGATAACTATCGTCTATTAGGACCATTCTTATGTTTCTCAAACTGACCCACTTCAGCAAACAGTGTGTGTGTCTATCCTCAGGCAGTTTGTTGTGCTCCTATGGTCATAAAAGATTTCTCCCTGCAGCTCATTCTCAACAATTTGCTCCTTCTTGTTTGTAAACCCTTCATTCACAGTTGTGGGTTAGAGGGTGTATCTACAAGGGAAGGAGGATTTTTTCACACACACACACAAACATACTTGACAAATCAAAAAAGGCCACAAAGAAAACCCCTGAAACTGCATGTAGTCAATAATGTGACTGTAAAACTAAATAAAAAGATGTCATTTATTGTACGATAAGTCAATGTTATTTCAAGATCGGCACCTCTTGCATATAGATGGAAAGACAATACATTTTCATTTAAAGAACTATTCAGAATCATTACACCAGTAAAAGTAGCAAAAACCCTGTGCTGGACTTTGCAATTATAAGTAAAGTTGTTCAGTCAAAATATCACTTGAGTTATTTTATAGAAGCACAAAGTAAAAGCACAGACAAAACTTCTGCTGCTTCATCCAACAAACAAAGTTCAACCCATAAAAGTAAGAAAATGTACATTAGGTGTCAAACGAAGTAGTAATTACACATCAGCATATTTGTTGAGGCATTAACATGTAAGAAGCATTTAACTCATGATAATCATGATTATATGTGATATTTATAATATTAGTATATCATAATATAAGTACAAAGCTTCATGTCATAAACTGATCATATATTTTTATGCAAAATCTTAAAAGGGAATATAACTCCTAATTGACCTATTTGGCAAAAAAAACTTCCCTGTTATGTATTTGAGAATAAGTTGCAAACTTAATAAGATACAAATATATTCAGGTTAAGGACAAGTACCTCAAAGTTGTACCTGAGTACAGCATTTGAGTAAATGCACTTCCCACTACAATGCCAAATAATTAACACACGACTGACAACCCCGGGGGTGCCGGGGCACTAATGGCCGATGACCAGTCAATTGGACATTTCAGCATTTGCATTTGTCTTATCTGAAAATGTATTGTTGCAGCAGCATTAACATTGACACTGGTTCAAACAGGTCATTAGCACAGCAGCAGCAGCAGCAGCTATGGTACAGAAGCTCCCAGACTGTCACATGGACCAAGGAGACACAAGAAACTGATGTTACAGCCTCATCAACATCACAGACTATTCACAAGGAAACTTCATGCAGCTGCAGAGAGTAACGATAAAGTTGATTTTCTTCGTGGCACATTCAGATGAATAAAACACTCACGCAACCTTGGTCCCAATATATTGTCCCGAGATTCGTACAGTCATAATGTTCTTTCTTCGATTTCCGACCCATGTGCAACTGGAACGTATCAACACAGGTGACGTCATTCTGAGGGTCGAGCTCCAAGGTATAGTGGAGAACGGTATAGGTGATATAGCCGCAGTATAGCATGGCGAAACCGCTAGCCTAGCGCTGTCCTAAATTTGACTTACTCACATCATATATTTCACTTTATGTAAAACTGCAAACTTTTCTTGAGAGCCCTAACATGTATATGTTTTACACAACTTGAGTTTTTGCATGAATTGTAAAATCTAGAAACCTTTTGAATTAGTACAATTTAGTGCTACTCGAACACTTACTGCTTAAGGAGTCTTGCAAATGTGCTATGCTAATATTATGTTAATATTTAGAGTAAGCCTCTAATGAATAAGCTCAGATTACCCTTTTGTCTCTCTGGTAAAATGTTGCTATGGCTACCAGTTGATAAAGAACCATGGGAACACTGCTAGCCTCGCGCAATTTTAAAAACGCTCTAGTTTGTACTAATAAATGTTTTTGTTTTATCTCTGCAACCAATGTAAATCTAATAGACACTAGCTTAGGTTCAGGGAGTTCACTACGAGCTTGGATATTTCTCAGGTTAATAAATCTCTGGAAATGTTTGCGTATGAATTGTTGATTAAAAGGTGAATCTTTTAACATTTGGACAATTTGGGAAATTTAAATTATTCAGACTGTGCTACAGCCGCTGCTTTAACTTCACATAGGACGAACATGACAGTGGTGTCGACCATGTCTTCCAACCATGGCCCAGAAAGCAAATAACGGCCTTTTCCAAAACATCTGACCTCATGCAGCAGTTTCTTTTTAATAGAATTTTTTTGTTGCAGGATTTCTGGTTTCCCTCTTTCAAACCGATCTAATGCAGATATGTTGTCAAAACGAGACAAGAACGTCTACAGGGAGGAACTTCAGCTGCTGTCCGTGTGATGTCAGGCAAACAACCTGCTCCTGAACACCACCAGAACCGAAGAAGCTATCTTCGACTTCAGGAAGAACCAGCCCCACCCAGCCCACCACCTGTTCGATCTGGCCCCCTCGGGCAGCAGATACAGGTCAATCAGAGCCCGCACCTCCAGGCTGACCAACAGCTTCTTCCCCTGGGCCATAAGAACAATGAACACACAATTAACACAAACTGTGAACTCTCAAAAAAACCTGTGCAATAACTGTATTTTCCATGTGCTATGATTTACCTACTGTACAACTTCCCCCTCCCCCCATGAGCCATTCCCACAACATCAGTCACACTTTCAGGCTTCTTTGGTCAACTATCTTTTGAAACACTTTCTGGAGCTGCACCTTCATTTTGTTGTATGTTGTACAATGACAATAAAGTTTCTATTCTACTCTAAAACATTGAGTTTCTGTTGTTTGTCATGTTTGCTAAACTAAAAGAGGATTTGTGGCCACTTCATAAGCAATGACACCATTTACTTTCAACAGGTCTTTGGATTTTTCCAGTTTTATTCCAGCTTTGTGAAGGATACTTTTATTTTGACAGTACGAAATGTATATGTGGATATATGTAACGAGTGAAATACATCATTAAAGGTACAGTGTTTAGAATTTAGTGACATCCAGTGGTGAAATTGCATGTGGCCGCTGAATAGCCCTCACCTCACCCCCCCTTCCAAACATGAAAGAGAACCTGCAGAAGCCTTCAGTTGTCATAAAACTCAAAAGGTGTTTCGTGTTTTCCTGTCTGAGCTACTGTGAAAAACATGGCGGCCTCCGTAGAAAGGACCCTCTCGATGTAAACATAAAGAATTTAAATACAAAGGACCCCTTCTAAAGTATAGAAAACAACAGTTGATACAATTTTGATGAAACACACTAGTGAAAACATCACTATGGTTATTTTATATTCAATTTGTCCCAATAGATTATTTTTTCCTAAATCTTACACAGAACATTTAAGTCATGTTCTTTGTGGACATTTAGGGACAATGTTAACAAAATTCAGGTTAAAGACTACTTTTTGAATTTGAAAACACACTCATCATCACCCCAAACCAAAATTTAAGATGAAAGCACATTTGTTTTTATCCCCAAACATCTCAACAGGCCTTTAGCCCACAGAGGAATGACGGGTATGTTTGCATGGAGACGGTCAGTCAGCCCTGCTCACACCCTCCACCTCCCTAGTCTTCATCCATACCATTGTTCCCTCTTATTGTCTCTACTAGTGTCAATGCAGACCCTCTCTGGGTGTAGGTCATCCCTCCACTGGTCGACAACCAACCCCCTCACACACCTCCAGGCTCAGATCGAGGAAGAAGGGGTGAACATCTGCTCCCAGAGGAGGTCAGGCCGCCGGCAGATGGACGGCAACACAGAGGTAGAGAGCTCCAGCCTCCAGCCAGGAATTCTGGAGGGAAAGGGAGACAAAGGATGAGGAGGGGACGAAGACGGGAGGCTGCAGAGGGTTAAAGAGGGGGTTAAAGACAGGAAGGAGGAGGAGGATTACAGAGTGAACAAGAGTCAGGGATCTGGGTGTATTTAATTATGATACGTTGGGGAAAAGAGAGGGATTGTGAGGTTGATGGAGGTAGAAAGAGGAAGAGACAGATCAATATTCACACTGTGTTTGTTTCTGTTAATTAATCTGAGGAAAAAAGCATCATTTCAGGCTTTTAACCAAAGGTTTAAACCTCATTTTTTGTGTCGTATATTTGTTAATGTAAAAACGTATTCTTTTAAATGAATTGAGTTGAAATTTTGAAATAGATTAAATCTATTAATACTTAACTGTTATTTAAATCGTGTACACTTCTCTTTTTTCATTTCTAAACCACTTACAGTTTTTTTTTTTAAATAACAGGTGATAGACACGTTAAGTTTATTAATATTATCCTTTCTAAAAATATGAATAGAAAGTTTTACAAGCAAAATGCTATGAGTGGACTAAATACTGGTAAAATGCGCTTGACAACAACTCAACTTTTAAATAAATATGCAGTACAAAAAAAAAAAGATGCCATGTTGGGTTAGTTAATTTCATCGCTGAGGTAGAAGGGGAATTAGCAGAAATACATTCAAAAGTGAGATTAGGAAAAATACACATGACATTACACCATTAAATGTAAGATGGTTACAAATATATATCTCTTTACTTATTTTGCGTTGTTAAAATTGAAACGAATCCTTAAACACTCAAGTCATCATAATACACACAACATAACTGTTACTGTGCTTTGCATCCTGCAGGTTGTTCAGTTGATTCATTGTGACAATGAAACTGATTCCAAGACGTCAACATAAAGATCATATAATGAGCAAAATATTCGTCGCACAGACTCACAAAACAAAAACTCCAGTCTCTGACACAGCATTAAGTTTGTGAGCAGCAGTATGTGTAAAATCTCACTGTGCGATAAATGGATGTGAATCAGGGACTTTGCTCGTGATGCGTCTGTTGATTCCTGCTTCAAAACAAGAGCCTCAGTTTGAGAATTTGTATTTCAGCTTTTGAAAGCCTTTAATGAGCTGATGTTAATCTAAACAGCCTGTGCTCTGCATAGAACTCTACCTCATATAAAGTGTACAAAAATAACACAGTCTTTACATCATCATATCAAGTACATTATGAGAGTTTATGTCTACTTGGTTTCATTCTGTCATAAAACAACCAACGATTTGCCAAAAATAAACAATAAGAACATGTTAAAACACAACAAAGGGTTCAACCCCTCAAATTCAGTCAAGGAGCAAAATCACACACTCACAAATATCAATCCCCTAAATGTGTCTGATTTTATTCATCAAGATCCATAAATCATTCTCTGGGAAATGTGAAAAGATAGCAAGTTTTGTGGAAATCTTGTAGTTTTCTTGTAACCTTGTTCACAAACCAACCAACCAACCGACAGACAAAGGGGTTAAAACATAACCTCCTTGGTGGAGGTAAAGAACAATAAACACAACAAACAACATATAAAACAAATCCATTATTTAAGAGAAAGTAAAAATTAGTTATCATATATATATATGAGATCTAATTTTTACATATATATAATAATAATGTATATATATATAACACACATTTATCTATCTATAGTGGTCCTGACTGTGTCTTTCCACTTGTATGCTTGTTTCTCCTATGTAAATGATTTTGTTTTTCAATCTTGGTAATTAACTGATAAAGGATAAAGAAGAGTGACATCCTGTCTATATCACAGCTCTTTGTCTGGCTGCTAATGTGAGTGACAGACACGTGTGTGTGTGTGTGTGTGTGTGTGTGTGTGTGTGTGTGTGTTTGTGAGCGTGCATGTGTATAAATATTGTATAGAAAGCAGTTGGCAGCAGTTGGGCCTTTCCATCTGTCAGCAGCAGCACTGGGGCCTCACTTCCAAAGGATCAGACAGAGACTTATTAATCATGGATGAGGTCAGGAATTAAGAGTTAATAAGTTCAATAAGTATCAAAGGTATCGTTATTAAATGTTCATAAACTCAGCAATTAAAACACTCCACTGTCCCCACTGATTGATTTCTTATTAATGGTGGATTGATTGGTTTTAATGTCATTCTTCCCTGCGGAGGTTTAACTTCTTGTTCAGGGGACATTTGGGTATATCATTTTATACTTCTGTTAGTGTCCCACAGAGAAGCATTTGAGGTCAGAGAACATGTCCCCAGATTAGTACAATCACTCACACACGTTTTCTGAGACGGAAGCCAACTCAACATCCTGTAAGGGACCAAAGCATTTACCTAAAAAAATAAAAATACCATCATTTCCTCTAACAATTGAAATATTAGGTGTCAGTAAACTCTTGTTGAGGGTTAAGAACAGAGGTTTTGTCACAGCTTTTTAAGCCCGATGAGACAAATTGTGATTTGTGAATATAGGCTATATGAATAAAGTTTGATTGGTTGAGTAAACAGCAGTTAGACTTTAATGTCCGATGTAGTTTTATAAGTTCTGGCATGTGCGTTTTCACAGTCAAATAAATTAACTTAAACATATCCTTCTGAGGTTCTAATGAAACAAAGCAATGAAAAAACTTTTTTTACAGTAATTTTAACACATATGAGGCTTATTTCATGGAGAACGCTTGTACACTCATCAATGCTGTTTAATTAAAGTAAATATTCAGAAAGATTATTATTATACAAATGTCTAGAAGTTGTAGTAACATGATTTGTAATCTGAACATTTACATTACTAAAACATCAGCTGCCTCTTAGCCACTTATACTGTGCTGCCATCTGTTGGTTATTTGTGGGTCTGCAAGAAATGCTGGAAAAAATAAGCTTCTAAAGAAGGAAAGAGGGTGAACATGATACAAAACCTTGGACTGATAATTAGAAAGTGTGAAAACCTCTCACATTACAGACTCTTTTGAAAAAGTCTCATTCAAACGTGAACATGCTGTGTTCCTTCTTATAGTTTAACAAGTTTTTCATGGTCCAAACATCAAACAATCTCAAGCCATGTCTCCAGGATGTATGTCCTATGTCCTGAGAGACATAACCTACATGTCCAACAAAATCAGACAGGACAGACTTTGTCTTAATGAAGTTAAAAACAAAACAAATTTCTGTCTTTTTGAATTATACACAAATCTTATCTTTGTAACAGAAATAATCTAAGCTTCTGGGAACCACTAACTTGGAGCTTTGTTGATTTTTTTTAAAGACTATCTTAAAACCACATGATTAGTTGTTTTTTCTTTAACTGCTTGTATATAGACAATGCATATATGCAAGCACGGGTAGATGATAGTTCAGTCAGCCTTTGCATGCTGTTGGGAAAATGTTCCTCATGTCCATCTTCCATTTCTCATAGTTTTTGGTGCTTTTTGTTTCCCCCCATCGTATTTATGGTGACATTTGTTCAAGTTATAAATAACTTGTTCAGTTAAATGTTTTATCATGTTTTTTCCCAGTTTGTGATGATTAATATTTCATTATTTCATTAAGGTACAGGCGTCTGGTTTAGTTGATTTATTTGCTCAATAAAGTATAAAAGAATTAGTACAAAAATAAATGAACTGGCCCAATATATTCAAATTGGAGAATTCTTTGTGTGTGTATTTTGCTATAACTGTAGATTTTGTGGACACTCTAAATTGTTGTCAGGGTGTCCTTTAATGAAGACAAGGTTCTTAGATGAAAAAGGGCAAAAACCCAAAACTCAAAAAGGCTAAACAGGCTAGCAAAACACTATAACTTACTAGAGAGGGATGATGGAGGAGAAATGACGACAGGGTGGTGAGACGAATACACCGTGGATAGTGTTTCATGAAGTGATGCTTTGGAATAAGGCTTCTCTCAGGAAACAAAGATCTGAACAGCTTGTGGTTATGGAAACCTGAGCACCAGGAGAAAACTCCACGTAGTTATGGGGCCAAGTGGTGCCACCTTGATGCAGTAAAAGTTATAATCAGAGTTTGTTCTTCTAACTCTTGATGCTGCAGCACACAAGTCTAAACTAAATGAATGTCAAATCAGTGTGGAGAGCACTGAGCACTGTCAGAGTTACTGTTGTAGTCTGAAAAGCAGCCACGTGCAGTAATGTTGAAATTTGTGGATGTGATACATCGAGATGCATCGTTGTGAATCAAATCGAATCTTAAGGCCAGGAAAGCGGCACACCAATAAATTATAAATTAAATAAAACTGTTAGAAAATTGTTATTTACTGTCCATAATAATACAAATGGACTCAAGCAAAGGGCGACAAGTGCTAAAACAACTACAGCAATGAAGAAGAAATTCCCACAAATACGACGACGCCGCTGCTCACGGGAGTGCTTATTGAATTGTTTCCGCAAAGACTGCACCAGGACCTCCTCCAGACCTGCATCCTCTAGTGGCCAGGCACCCACCATATCGTCTGTCCAACACAGTCTCTTTTCGAGGTCCTTGACCACAGCTCTGGACACTTTTATGATGCTGCGTACTCCCGGAGTAATGTTGAAACCTTCCATTGCCTTGTCCGTCACTCGTTTGATGTATTTGTCCCATTGCTGGCAGTTATACATTCTGAACACCTCTCCATACTGAGTCAGGACCTTCTGTGTCACAATGGCAACAAAGACCCGGGTTGCTCCAGTGTTATCAGCCTGTGACTTGTTTCTACACATTGCTCTTCGAATCACTTTTGTGCATAGATTAGTAATTCTCTCTCTCAAAGCTGATGCTTAGGGAAACAACTAGCTGCTTGCTTCTTCTGTTCAGTTTAATGGCGGGAGCGTGTTAAGGTGCACTACAGCAATCTGCTGCTTTGTGAATTCTTGAGGAATCTAACAGCTTTGACTGTGCTTTTGATGCTTTGATCCATAGGCGTATGACTTTGTGCCTTTTAAATATTGAATATCTCTTTCTTCAGAGGCTTGGGGGTGGGGGGGGGGGTTCTCAAAACCTCCAAGACGAAGGAGCTCATTGTTGACCTAAAGGAAGTCCGACCTGCAGCCCATTTACATCACAGGGATAGTGTGGAAAGGGTGACCAGCTTTAAGTTCCTGGGGGTGCACATCGACGAAGACCGCCAATGGAGCTCCAACACCTAGCAGGTGGTAAAGAGGGCCCAGCAGCGACTCCACTTGAAGGTAATGTGAAACAGGTGGAACCGATCAGACAATCAGACCGGGGACACATGAGGAAGGGCAAGTGACCCGAAACGAGAGGAGAGTTCCTTTTCAAAATAAAACAAGAAATCCCGAGACAAAAAGCCAGAACTAGACAAACCTCACCGCGGTGTGACAGTTTGGACTTCTCCAAATATGCATATTATCTGCATGTATCGGTACATTATCGGTACAATTATTCTTTTTTGTATAGTACATCCACTTCATTAAATGCCTTTAGTCCTGGAACACACCCAGGATCCACCTGACGTCCCACTCTGCACCAGGACAGGTGATCAAGGTGAGGCACCTCTCCCTGTCTACCACTTTGCCAGATGGGTCAACACCGTTGGAGGCGTTCCACCTGCACCTCAACAGGTTCATCCCAGGTGAGAAGTCGGATCAAACACAGCAAAAAGTGTTCGTTTTTCTTCCTCTCATGTTTGACATCCTGACATTTAATGTCCTTGTTCTAGACCAGCTTGAAGATCTCTGTCTGTATGTATGTTGAATGCATGTCTCTCAAACCGTTCATCTTATTGGCTTCATGCTTGGCATGTGTGTTGTCAGTGGCCCAGGAAAGTGTTTTTGACTTTAGTGCAATTTGTACATGTGATATGTTCAATATTAATAAAATCAAGATGGCAATCAGCGCTTTGTAGCAGTCTGTGGAGGCGGTGTTGAACTTCCTCTGCACCAGAGACTATTTATAAAAACCTTTTCACACAACATCCAGCACATAAACAATACAAGCAAAGCAAACAGTTCTAAACAGGCAGGTTTACAACAGGCACCACACCAGTAGTTCTAAATAAAGAACAAACTCTCTCTTTTCTGGACAATTATTGAAAATGTTATTGTCTAGATTTTAATATTGGGAGAAACCTGAGCACCAGGAGAAAACTCCACATAGAGTTATGGGGCCAGGTGGTGCCCCCTTAATACAGAAAAGGCTATAATCAGAGTTTGTCCTTTTAACTCTTGATGCTGCAGCACATAAGTCTAAACTAAATTAATGTCAAATCAGTGTGGAGAGCACTGAGCACTGTCAGAGTTACTGTTGTAGTCTGAAAAGCAGCCATGTGCAGTAATATAGAAAATTGTGGATGTGATACATCGAGATGCATCGTTGTGAATCAAATCATTAACTGCTGAATCGTAATCAAATCATAGCAACAATTAAAAGCATTGCCCATGATCCTACAGATAAAATCATGAAAAAGGCAAAAGTAACAAAAAGAGCAGAGAGCAATTCATTACAAATATAATGACGTCGCCGCTCCCAGCAGAGCCTCGTGAATTGTTTCCGCAAAGACTGCACCAGGACCTCCTCAAGACGTGCATCCTCTAGTGGCCAGGCACCCACCATATCGTCTGTCCAACACAGTCTCTTTTCGAGGTCCTTGACCACAGCTCTGGACACTTTTATGGTGCTGCTTAATCCCTCAGTAATGTTGAACCCTTCCATTGCCTTGTCCGTCACTCGTTTGATGTATTTGTCCCATTGCTGGCAGTTGTCCATTCTGAACACCACTCTATACTGGGTCAGGACCTTCTGTGTCACGATGGCAACAAAGACCCGGGTTGCTCCAGTGTCATCGGTCTGTTCTCTACACATTGCTCTTCGTATCACTTTTGTGCATAGATTACTAATTCTCTCTCTCAAACCTGATGCTTAAGGAAACATCTTGAAGAATCTAACGGCTGTGACTGTGCTTTTGATGCTTTGATCCATGGGACAGCTTATGACTTTGTGCCTTTGAAATATTTCCTGTTTTATGATCTGTTTTTTCTTCTAAACAGCGAAGAAGACACATACACACATTGTAATAGGGAACCTCTGGGGAAACAATCATAGGCATCAAGTTTTTTTGTGTGGCACATTTCAACTGTAAGGCAATTCTATGTACATTATACACAATATCCTATGTGCATCATCAAGTATTTTCTCTAGGCGGCACCTTGACGTTGGTTGCCACCTGCCAATAAACTGAACTGAAGAAGTATTTTACTTGAAGAACCGAGCTTGAAAATAGTATTTACCATTTGCTGAGGATAGGACATACTAGACTAAATAATATACTGCACTTAATTATGCGTTTACCAAATAGAGGAGTCGGTGGAGCATGCAATGCTTCACTGTAATAAGTCCAGAAAAAGAAAAGCTAAAGAGGGAAATTGCAAAGCAAGGAGTGGAAGAACTGAGCTTGGAAATAATATTTCTCATTAGAATTGGGAGAAACTGCTCTACCCCTAACTTCACTGTAACCCCACTTAAAGCCCCAACCACTTCTTTTTCTTTTTCTCTCTTCCACTCTGACACTCACATAACAGACTCTGCCGCAGGTCCTCCCCAGCTCTGTGGTTGTCTGACTCGGTGCTCTGACAGCCCTACATCTTTTTTTTTTTTTTTTTAAATGCATCTTAATGTTTTACATTTACTTGAAATATAAATACATTTTGGGTGTTTTTAATATTTTTGATCTATAGAAGGCAATAGTTGTTTTTATTCTGAATGAATAGCATATTTCAACAACTAATAATAGAATAGAATGAGCCAGCGCCATCTGCTGGTTTATAATACGCAAAACAACGGAAGCCGGCAGTGGTCAGCTGACTAACACGGAAGTGAATTCAGTTTTCAGTCCTATGTCACCATGGTTCAATGTTTACTGATCCACACCGTGTGTCCGCTGTCTACTCAACTGCCGCCTCTTCGCTCTGGAGGACGGAGGAGAGGGCCACTTGGTGGCAAAGTGAGCTGGTGTATTAGTTAGTCTATAAGTGAGTTAGTGAGTGAGTCTATAAATGAGTGTGAATTACTGAGTCAGTTAGTTAGTCTGTGAGTTAGTTAGTGAGTAAGTTAGTAATTTAGTTTGTTTGACAGTTATTTTGTATAAATGACATTGACAACAGGTTGAGATCAGCAGGTTTATCATCTACATCATTGTTTCCATACTTGTGTAAATCTGCTCAAATTAAAACCCCTCACCTCACCCTCCCCTTCCAAACATGAAAGAGAACCTGTGGTGAATTTCAGTAGTCATGAAAACTCAAAAGGTGATTGAGAAATTTAGATGATTACACACCAGTGAAAACATCATTAGGATAATTTTATATCCAATTTCTGCCCAAAAATTCCTTTCACCTAAATCTTACACACTGGACCTTTAAATACATTTATTTCACATTGAAAGTGTTGAAGCTCAGAGAAACAGAAAATGTGTAACTTACTGAATTCACGTGGACTGTTGTTTTATATCAATCCAGCTGTTTTCACAGTTTATTTCATGCTCAGGGTGAGTTTTTGGTTGTTTGTGTGTGTGTTTTTTATACTCCATGGGAACAACACAACCTCTAAATCCTATTTGTGTGATCCCTTTACTCTTCAATCCCCTGAACCTTGTTAGGCAAAGAATACAGTCTTAAGTGACGTAACACAAGCAAAGCTGAGACACAACATGGACTGTGGCGACTGGCTGGGGTGCATGACAGAAACGAGACTCTCTGGCACAAGACAAAGGGAGACGCAGACTATAAAAGACATGAGGGAAATGAGGAACAGGTGGACACTATCAGACAATCAGACCGGGGACACATGAGGAAGGACAAGTGACCTGAAACGAGAGGAGAGTTAATTTTCAACCTGTCCCTAACATTACAAATCAAATCAAGCTAAGGGCAACCAGAATAGTGGCAGTTTTAAAAGAGATCAAAGCAGGTCAAATCAAAAGCAGATATAGCAAAGCAAGAAACAAAACAATAGTATAGGAAATGTTTAAAAGGCACAAAGCTTATGAACTGTCATATGGATCAAAGCATCCAAAGCACAGTCAAAGCTTTCAGATTCTACAAGCTGTAGTGCAACTGGACACCCACCCGTCAAAGCACCAAGAGAGAATGAGTTATCTATGGGCAAAAGTGATTCGAAAAGTAATGTCTAGGAAAAAGTCACAGACCGATGGCACCAAAAAAAAACACTTCTTTGTTGCCTTTGTGACACAGAGGGTCCTGATCCACTGTGGAGTGGTGGTCACAACAGGAAACCACTGGCAATGGGACAACTACATCAAACGAGTGACGGACAAGACAATGGAAGGGCTCAACATCACTATGGAAGTCTGCAGCATCGAGAAAGTGTCCAACGCTGTGGTGAAGGACCTCACAAAGAGATTGAGTCAGACGGGCGTGATGGCGAGTGCCTGGCCACTGCAGGATGCAGGTCTGGAGGAGGTCCTAGTGCAGTCTTTGCGGAGGCAATTCAAGAGCTACCGTGTGCAGCGATGGTGTTATTTTTGTAGCATATGTCTCGTGATTGGAATAATTTTGATAGTTGTCACCATTTGCTTTACTATAATATTTACTTTTCGGCAAGAAATGTCAAATTGTTTTGGATTTATGAATTTATTCAGTAGTTCACTTTTGTTCAGCAGTCAACCATTCGATTCAGAGCGATGCAACAATGCATCTCAAAACATTTCAATGCATTTGAACCGCAATTTTCAATGTACCTGCTTGTGGCTGTTTTTCAGAGTACAACAGTACGTCCATGAAAGTAGTCAGAGCTCTCCACACAGATTTGGCATTCAGTCAATTTAGACTTGTTTGCTATCTAAGAATCGTGAGAAAATAGGTTGATAACTGTAACACTGGCCTCAGCAATGAGGTCTGTGTGACCGCCTTTTTTTGGGGAGAGTTTTCTCCCGGTGCTCAGGTTCTCTCCTAAAAATCTGGACAATAACATTTTCAATAAATGTCCAGAAAAAAGCATTTGTGAGAGTTTGTTCTTTATTTAGAACTACAAGTGCTAAATAACTTGTAGTTCTAAGGCAGGCACCGGCCTCTTGTAAACATGCCTGTTTTAACAGGGGAAAAACAACACAGAAACCTCGGAGAGTGCCACATGAGAGGGACCCCTGTAACTGAGAACATCAGAAAAATGAGTTTTTACAGCATTGATTAGAATAGACAGTCTGTAGCATAATAGAAGGTGTTACGCTCCCCAGTGTATATTACAGGGGATGAGGGGAGTAACAATACAAATAACCCAGGGAACAAGAATCATGGCAATGTATAAATGTAATTTATTAATAAACAACTGAAAGCGACACTGACAGCAGCAGTAACAATTGAACTGAAAACCACAACCTAACACAAACCAAAACCTATTTACAAGTGAGAGATGCACACAAGCTCCATACATACTTCAATGTATTCTCATTTAGTTAGAATATACAGTGGCTAACTTTTCTTGAAGGCTCAGAAGTTGATATCATTTATATTTGAGTTAATTTTTTATATTTGAGTTAATTTCCTAAAAATGCATTTATAATGTTGTAATTTACATCAGTTAACTATTCACATAGTTGTGTTACACGTGTATTATCTACATGTTTAAATGTTTACAAGTGCATCTTTAACAGTTAAGAGAGTCTGTTGAATCTTTCTGATTCCATCAAGTTTACCTCAATTCAAGTCCGAGCTTCTGATTGGTTAGTTCAGTCACGTGAGTAGCGCGAACCAGGAAGTGAAGAACGTTGTGAAGTGTTGAATGGAGTAAAGTGCTGCTTGAGAAAGTTATCCGTCTCCATCCCGCTGTTTGCTCTTATAAAGACTGATCCGACCGCCACACGTCGAACCCTCACATTACATTCGGCGGCGTGGGGTTATTTTAGTGAGTTTTATTCACCTAAACTGTGGATGTAGTCACTTTAGTAATAGTAATTTCTTGAACTGGACATTTTGTTCAACATGTCGGACGATGAAAGTCAGAGATGTTCACAAGTCTTTTTTTGCAAGTCCAAGTCAAGTCTCTAAAAAATAAAAGTCTCATGTCTCTTCTGGTTGTAATGAGCCTTCTATCATCTGCTGCTACCCAGTCTGTTAGGAATACTGCAAAGATGATATATATATATATATATATATATATACACATATATATAGTATACCGTACATACGAAATAATAGCCGGGTTTCCTTTAAACGCCGGCTGCAGGTGTATATTTTGATGAGAGAATAGTAAATATACTCACTCCCTGCAGAGAGGTTGACCTTCTCTAAACAGGTCAAGTCCACAGGATCCTCTGGTTCTTGTGGAGCTGCATGTTGATGTAACAGAAGGATACAGATACAGATTATTCATTGACATAATAAAGATAGAAACATGTTTAAAGCATAAAACCGGATGACATGAATATATGTATAATGATGTGTGATGATAGAAACAGTGCTGCTCATGCATCATTTCAAAGTTTATCAGTTTATATTCATGCTTAAACTTTTGATGCATGGTGACATATGAGTATAATTAAGTTGAGGGTGAATGGGCTAACTGTATTCAAGGCATATTAAACTGACCTTGGTCAAAGGCTTCTTCGCAGTTTATATGTGGCCCAGCTGGAACATGGTGTACAGGAAGTAGACGTAACCAAAATGGAGAAGCAAACAGAACTGAGTTATGTAAACTGTGAATTCACATGAGTGGAACTGACTATTTCCTGTGGTTATATTCACCTTTGTCATCGTTGCAGTAAACATCGTAGAGTTCATCTGCTTCACACTGCTGATATATAAAGAGGCCGGTCTCGTTTCTGGCACAGTTTATGTGGTGGGTGTGCCTGAGGATGGCGTAGCTCCTGTTGCCCATCCAGCCGTACCTGAATGGACACAGCAATGTTATTATGAGAAGACATTTTCGGAAAAGTTTTTTTCTGGACAATAATTGAAAATGTTATTGCCCAGATTTGAATATTGGGAGGAAACCTGAGCACCAGGAGAAAACTCCACATAGAGTTATGGTCTGAGGTCTGAATAGGGTCTATATGTCCAACAAAATCAGACATGACTGACTTTGTCTTAATGGAGCACTACAAGAATCCTGACATCTCAAGTACAAGTGTGTAAATAGTTTCTGAGGGTCTTCTGTGGCCTGTTTTGGTATTTAAGGAGAACAATTCTGTCTGGATGCCAGCATCAGTTGTTTTGATTGTTTCCTTTTTTTCTGTATTGAATAATTAAACTCAATTCTAGTATTACCCAAGGCGTACTCTGTGACACTCGATATATGTATATATATATATGTGTGTGTGTGTGTATATATATATATATATATATATATATGTACACACACACACATTGTCTTTGCAGCCATTCAACTTCAAGGTGATCCACAGGCCGGGTACCCGGATGGTCGTGGCCGACTTCCTCTCCCGCTCTGCGGAGGGGGGGGGGGGGGGGCTTGCGGCCGGCGGGATCCCGGCCTGAGTCGGGCGGTGGGGGTATTTGGCGGTGGGGTATGGTTAGGGCGCCAACTGCTGGACAACAGGGAGGAATGGCTCAGCCGGTGATCAAGTTTTTGTGTGGCACATTTCAACTGTAAGGCAATTCAATATACTTTATACACAATAAATTGCATAATGACAATAAGCATTTATAGGATTCCTTTAATGTGCCTTTAATGTTGGATGCATCATTGATATAAGAAAGTATTTTCTCTTGGCAGTAATGCACCTTGACGTTGGTTGCCATCCGCCAATAAACTGAACTGAAGAAATATTTTACTTGAAGAGATGAGCTTGTAAGTAACATTTCCAATTTGCTGAGGATAGGACAAACTATAGACTACATAATATACTGAACTTAATAAACTTAATATGTGCATTTCCTTATAACACACTCATCTCATCGCAAGTTGAATACAGGAAGTCTCAAATATTTGTTTTTTTGTGTCAACCCCAAATAATAATTGTTATAATAGAATATATTTCTGTTGTTATAATATAATTCTTGTGATTTTAATCAAATGAAAAGTACAAAAGCATCTCTGAATAAGATGTAATAGCCTGTTCAGATTGTCTCTACTTCTCTCCTCCACCAGATGTCACCAGATGTTCAGCAGAACAGTCCGTCTGTGTGTGGTCCTGTTTGAAGTGCTCAGTCTGCTCCTGTAAAAACACTAAATTAACCACTGTGTCCTTCACTCTTTGCATAGGTTAAAAGCCGGGAAAGTGAGATGTAATGGGCTGTCTGCTCTAATTATTGTTCCCGACAATCAAAGTCCATTGTCAGCTCACAAAGTCAGCTCATCTGTCTTTGTTTGGCTTTTCTCCACGGAGACGGACACTTTGATCTGCTGTCCAAGGCTCTGATTGTCCTCTGCTCAAAGTTACATGGACACACACCGATTGACGACAGCCGAGGTGGAACAGCTTTAAACCTCATCACTGCAGAGAGAAGGGAGAACGCTGAGAAGCAGGCCTCGAAAACAACTGACGGAAAAATCACACTTCGATGAAATAAATTCAAAACACCTTCATACAACCTCTTTCTGTATTGACAAATTCAGAGTTGTACACCGATTTCACTACTCATCTGAGAAATATGTCCAAATCTAGAGCAGTGGAATGGGTCAATCAGAGGAGACATGGTGAGACAGAAATAATGCAGACAATCGTGGGATTAGTTGACAATTATATATTAAATATATAAGATCATCCGCCTTAACTTTTTACAGTAAGCTGGTGAAACACATATGACATGATCCAACATGAAGTCTCATATCCACATGCCACCACAACAAAAGCATCACATCATGCTCCCCCTCTATTTAATCTCTGTAACAAGACAGGAACGTATGTGCATATATTGTTAATGTCACTGTCGGTGCTTGAATATTTTCCCACCACCTGCAGCTGAGAGCTCAGCAGGCGTCTGCTGCAGCACGGTTAAAAAATGTAAAGTAAAAGAACATGTTGAACATACTTTTTAAAACAATTAATTTCGAGAGATTTTCATTTTCTTGTGGGTTGATGCGTTGACTCTATTTAATTGTTTTGCTATTTAAAACCATGTTTTGGTATGTGCTCATGCAATTTTCACACGGCTCTCACCTCGTAAAGACTTACAGGGAGGTCAAAGGCAAGACAAAGTCAGCATTGCAAATAAACAGTATAAGTGAAAAACTGGATCTGAGGCAGGTTTTCAGTCCAGTGCTCGTGGTAAAGCTGATTTATAACACAGGACAGTTACAGTCAGTGAAACCATCAGGCTGAGACCAACAGTGAGGCCGAATATGCAGGTTTGACATCTTTTCCTATAAAAGGATTGTGGAGGTGAGGTTGGGGGGTGGAGGAAGTGTGGCTGTAATATAAGCAAACAGAGAATGTGAAGAGAGGAAATGACTTGTCCTCATAATGACGGCCCGGGAGCAGCGGTGCATTCAGCTCGCAGCGCCAGGGTGCTCGGGCGCTTTCTCTGTCTCCTTTCAATGCAGCACGGCCCTGCTAGTGGCGCTTTATGGACAAGCCCTGACACCCACAGGAAGTGTAAACAGAGGTCAAGTGTTAAAGTCCAACCCGCCAATTCTCACCTCCATTAAACAGAGGGGGGGAGTCTCCACTATAAGAGCCCTCAGAGCACCTGGGAAGTGGCTCCTCTAAAACACTGTAATGATTGGTTTCATAAAACATGCTTCACAGATAAGCGGAGATGTGAAAAGTCCACGACATTTACATTGTATACAAATATCCAAAATCTATAGGCCACACAGGTAAATAAAATTGATATCTACCTTAAGAGAAAGAAAAAACTTTTGGTAAAGGGGGGGGGGGGGGGCACAAATGAGCCATTATTACAAATCTGAAATAGATAAATAGGATATAGAGATTTAGAGCTATACATTATGTGTCAGGGTTGAGAGAAGAGTGAAGTGTCCCACAGGTGAGAAAAAAATTGTTTATTCTATAAAACAGTCAAAAAATATCACACACATATCACTTTGCACAGTCTAACTCCAAATAAAAATATTTTGCTTTCATTGACAAAAACATTCTTTTTCTGCTGATCGACTATGATCCAGTTAAGGTGGCACATCAGGTTTAAACTCTGCACAGCCCGATCATGTGGAGGCCTGCATATGTGTGCGTGTAGTGTCAGACAGGCCCAATACACACACACTCCGTTCCCAGGACAGGACGGTCATGTCAGTCGACAGATACCGTTCAGGAGGAAAGTTAATCCCTCATTAAGTTGTTAATGACATGGACGCTCATTTCTGCTTGGAAGGAGTTTTCTCCGGGCCTGAGGGGAGAGCAGCTCGTACAGTAGCATTTCACAGCACTGGTGTCGATGCTAATGGGGGCAAAGCTGGAGCTCCTCCATCCTGCCACACATGCAAATGAAAAACACACAGAATCTGCATAGTGACTTGCAAAAAGAAGAAGTTTCCAAAGCTGGAATTAGTCAGTTTATTTCACATTTTAAATGTTGAGCTGATAAGATTCATTAAGCTGCACAAAAGGGTTTTAATTGTGGAGACGGTGACAGGGTAGTAAGTTTTAGTCCTGTAAACACAATCAGTCACAGTAGACAACAATTATTCATAAAGTCTTAAATATGAATTTATAAGGCTTGAGCTCGGAATATTAATACTAATAACTTGGATTCATAATGTCCCTTTCCTGGGCACTGGGAAACAGACCGTAATAAATAAATGTAAAGTAAAACAGATTTAAAAGCAGACAATAAAATGTAATACTTACACACAGTATATATCTGCACCATGTTTATCCGTGCAGGTATTAAACAAGAAATCAAGGTGCAAATCTTTTATTTTGTTTCTTTCTTTTCCCTTTTCAAAGGTCCAAAGGTATTTGTTTTAAAACAGTTTGAACATGTTCACAAACCACTCAGTTTTAGACATGAAAGTGAAGACAGGACTTCTTTTATATGAATTTGACAGATTTAAGACTTTGTTCTTATTTGGTCTAATGAGACTCACACTTGGTCTCAGTTATGTAAAAACACTATAAGACATCAAAACACGGGATGACATTATCATTCAAATAATTAGCATTGAAAGACTTAAGGACCTTACTATAAAGACATGTCCGTTAGCTCAGACATGTCCAAATAATGACTAGAGGGTTGAATTGTTTTGACCATGTCCATGTCTTGTCCTTAAAAAATGTAAAACATAACATCAGAAATTAGTACTGACAAATAAAATGTTAAAAATATGTAAGAATCTAAATCATGCCTCTTACATCTAATAAAGATCTGATGAAATAATCCAGTCTGCTAATAAACAAAGTCTCTCTTCTGCTTATCCATCTTACAAAATGATCATTTTTACATTTGATTTTTATGCATCCTTGTGTTTTATGTACCAGCAAAGCTAAAGACATTAAATATTTTGAAAATTCATTTCTTGCTGATAATTTTCAGAAGCTTAATTGTCAGGTCTTAATATCAACAGGTTCCTCCGGACTCACATTTTATTCCCGAGATTTATCTTTTTCTGACTCTCGGTCATATAGCAACTGATTTTACATAAGTGAAAACATCTTAAGTGAAACAAAATTCTGATACAATCTGAAAACTTTAACTTTGCTTTATTTTAACGTCAATGAACCGGATGAGAAAGAAGGAAACTGGCTCAAAAACCTCATTCAAATCTGTAAATGTTCTGTTTCTAACTTTGTCTAATTCGGCTTCAGAGCAGCTCTGATGAGGCTCCTCGTGATGCCGAGCAAGGTCACAACCACACATCTCTCATCCTGCAGCAGAGCCTGGATGTGTATTAGAGCCAGACGGAGCGTACCTGCCCGTTCACTGGACTTCCATTCATAGTCAAGGTGAGGGCCAAGGCCCCACGGGTCCCGGTAATGACCCCTCAGTCCCAGCAGCGAGGTGATGGAGGCAGGCCGTTCTGGATTGTTCTGTAAATAGCTTCATAAAGTCATTAGCGATGGATGTGCGTGGACAGGAAAGGCCTGAGATTACAGTGGCTGTTAAATGTGTCGGGCAGGTGAGAAAACGATCCCCTTTCACCTCAATAATAATAATGATGACGATGTTTCTTCATGCTTTTGTTTCATTCAATCACGTGTGAACTGAAGGTGAGACAGAGCTGAGGGTCTCTACGTCACTTCTCTGTCATATGTTCCGTTTCTGGTGAATATTTATAGCCTCTGTTGATTTTCATCTTTCTACCTGATCAGGATTGGCTTCTTTCTAAAGACGGATTAAAGCCAACAAGACTTTTCTACTGTAATATTTTGTAATGGAACATATTGCCTGGGAATTTTTTTTTTTAATTGCTCAGATATGTTCACAGATGCTGAATCGGTCAGAGAGAAATAGACATTTAAATTAATGTCCAACTGGAAATGGAATAAGACAAATGTATCTGCTGGTATGAGACGAATATACATTTGAGCAAAAGTGGACAAAGTTTGTTAAAAATCCTCTTCAATTGCACAAATGTGCTTACAAGCCTGTATTTGGATCTTTAGAATAAAGACACTGGGAAGTTGTGGAAGATTGTAACTGATTTGAAGTTTGCAGACACTTTTTAAATATGTGCTTTTCAAATGATATATTCAGAAAGTAATATTGTTGTTTTCACCAGTCGTGTAAACGTTGTTTCACTGGACAGTTCAGTTCAGTCAAGAAGCTGATTTAGATTCAAACCTATTGTTTTATATACAAATACTTCAATGTCTTTTACCATCAAACTTGCAAAAAACACAAAAGGTAAAAGGTGTAAGGCAGCAACTTCATGTGACAAATATTTGGAATGTTTTAAAAGCCAGTTTTTTGGATTGCACAGAAGCTTGCTTCAGGAAACATTAGAGAAGCTGAGATGTCATCATTTCTCAGTCTTAAAATAAAAAAGGATGCCAGAAAAAAGAGCAACCATCTTGGTCTCAACATGCAACCGACCCACAGACACTGAATGAATGACTAAAGTGCTGACGGGGAGTTTCAAACCTTTGGCGAGAGCCTCATTTGGAACGATGGCCCACAGAGCTAATAGAGCTCAGCCCTTCTCTCCTCTCAGGCCATGACTATGAATGTGAAGAGGACTCTACTGGGACAATGGTCCGTGTATTCCTTGTCTGGCTTCAATACACATGGAGGACATGCTGCAGCAGCTCGGTCATTAGAGGACACAGTTCCAGTCTTGGTATAAAGTCAGTGGATTTCACATGTGCAGGCAGAAGAACAGAAGAGAAATCAGATGAAAACACCAATAAGTGCTCTCTCCTCACTCGCAGTGAAAATTAGAGTTGAAACGAATAATGAATTTCTTTATTGATTCATGGTTTAGTTTATAAAATGTTCAAAAAAGTGGGAGAATGAGCAACAACATGCTAAGTTTACCACAATCAGAGAAAATTAACTCACACTCAACAAACTGGAGCCTGTGACTGAAAGTGATTATTATCAAGTTCTTAATTATTTTTCTCTCAGTTGATCAACTGCAGAATCTAACCACTGGATTAATATCATATCATGTGTAGTCTCACAGGCCAGGCACGTAAAGAGAAATCCTCACTTGTTTTCATCACTTACTTCAACATGTTGCTGCACTTTAATGATCGGACCTA
This sequence comes from Paralichthys olivaceus, assembly GCF_024713975.1. Taxonomy (NCBI): domain Eukaryota; kingdom Metazoa; phylum Chordata; class Actinopteri; order Pleuronectiformes; family Paralichthyidae; genus Paralichthys; species Paralichthys olivaceus. The sequence continues at coordinate 5,905,609 of NC_091104.1, forward strand.
TAGAAACAACAGTAATTCGATGATGGAGAAGATTTCGTGAGTGAGCGTGAATTAAACGACTTGTCAGGACAGAGGTTTTCTGCGCTGCTCGCTAGTAAACACCGGGGCCTGGGGTGGGTGGTCCGGTGGTGGAGGCATCAGAAGGAGCCTCCTCATTGTGGAGAGAGTCTGTGTTTGCCTCCTTCATTAGACATTCTAGTGTCAGTGAAGGAGAATAAATAAAGCGCACGGAGGTCAAAGGCACCGAGCGTTTCGCCTCGGTGTTTAAATGTGTTTTAACAGTTACTTAAGGCGCTGGAGACGCTCTCGGCCACTTCCAAATGATGGAAATGAGCCTGCAAAGTTTGCAGAGCTGGCAATAATCCAAGTTGAAAGAGGGAATGTCTTTGTCCTCGGGTAGTGTAAGAAAGCAAATCACTTGCTTTAAAGACGCCGCACTGTGCTTCATCCTCAAACCTCTGAGGACAAGTTGTGGGATCTAATTGGGACTGTGCGTAAAAGCACAATTGGCCCAACGAGGCAGCATTCAGACATTTTGTATTGAAACACAATAAATAAATCCACTCTCAAGATTTAAGGCTTTAGAGCAACTTGGATTGTTTTAGGAATCAAGCCTTCCCCAGTCAGAGCGGCCTCTATCAAAGGCCGGGTTGGATCAACCTGTGGATTAACGCAGTGAGTGAGATTAGTGGAGTTGCAGTTTGCTAAAAACCAGCTGCACCACTCTGTCATCACACCCGAGTCGCCGAATTTGACGCCTCCGTTACGCAGGACACTTACTCAATTTTAAGAGCGACACCACTGCTGTTAAAAGGCACACTTTGGAAATAGAGCACATTGATTTTATACAGGAAAAAGATTATGGACTGTTTACATAGGGGCGATTCTTGATTTGCAGCTACTTGAGACAAATCCTCAAATAACCTAAAGCTGAAAGAGAACTAAGTTTAAAAATGCGTCACAGGGTTTGGAGCAAAAAAGTAGGATGAGTAAATCAAATCAATTAAATCAACACAGTGGGTTCTCTGTAGATTGTACAACTTTAAGTCGGTTTCCAATTGTGCAGCGACTTGCTACGCTGCTTATAGCATCTGTCGGGCAGCCAGGACTTAAAAGGCTCCAAATAAGATGATTTGGAGACATCAAGGCTTTCGCAGCGGTAATGATTACATCTGGACTTAAGATCCATGCAAGAATTTGTAGCCCAGTAAATCTCTCTGACTCTCCTGCCCCCACCACTCTTCAAAAGCCTTGTCATTCAAAGGGTTAGGATGTTTGACAATCCCAGCTTGTATTACTCCACCAATTAATTGGATACGTTGTCGGGATGTTCGTTTCTCTCATCTGCTACTTAGAAAGACAAAGGATCGATGGGGGGCTGTTGACACCTCTGTGTCCGGGTGAAGTATAAATCTCGGGTCTTTGCGGAGGAGCAGCATTCACTCTCTCGCTGCACTCGGAGCAACAACGTGTTTTTCTTCACAGACCTTCGAGATCTTCTTTTTCTACTTTGCACACTACCTTCAGACAGAATGCAGGTGCCGAACAGACCAGTCGGAGCCTATGGATACTCTGTGCGTAATTACGCACCAGCATCGCTGTATCCGCAGTACCAGGAGAGCCAGCGCGTGTCCTCAACGAAGCCTACCAGTGGAAAATCTTTCACTATCGATGCTTTGCTCGCCAAACCAGAGGACACAACCAGCGACCGGGCGAGTCCTACTCAATGCGGAGTGAAATATCAGCCAGCGACTCAACTTCTGCCTCTCTCAGGACACATAGGCTTACCCGTAGCACCGGCACCTTACGTCTACTCGCCAAACATGTTGCACTCTGCCGTTCACACACAGCCTGGATATTCAATCTACTGCTGCCCTCCATTCACCTACCAGTCAACGTGTCGTGGAACATTTTACGCACAAGGTAAACTGAGTCATTGTGAATTATTGGAACCCAAAAAGTACATTTGGTCAAAGTGTTCCAGCGTGAAAGTAAGATTCTAATGTGTCATCTCTGATCCACAGCTTCAATGTCCAAAGTCAGCGGCGGCCTGCACTCCTTCAAAACCAAAGGTGGGAAATCGAAACGGATGCGCACCAGTTTCACCAGCGAGCAGCTGTCCCGGCTGGAGAAGGAGTTCGCACGGCAGCAGTACATGGTGGGATCAGAGAGGTTCCTCCTGGCCTCCGCTCTGCAGCTCACAGAAGCTCAGGTATGAAAATACATCTTAGATACCTGGTAATTAAAACCCTGCAACACATTGATATCCTAAACAGTGTTTAACGTGCGCGTTGTCCTCTGTCCCCAGGTCAAAGTCTGGTTCCAGAACCGACGCATCAAGTGGCGCAAACAGAGTCTGGAGCAGCAGCAGGCCAAGCTCGCCAAGCTGGGCCTGGCTGCCCCACCGAAGAGCCCCGGGTCTCAGGGACACGGAGACGAAGGAGACGAGTTGTTCTCCGACTCAGACGTGGACATTGACGTGTCCGATGACTCCACTGATCACTGTTAACCTCCCACCACTGGACTGAAGAAAAGACTGTACATATACTGAGAGAGGAGGCCCCATGTCCCCATATGATTATTTAATAGATGTATAGCTATATATTTAAGTTTGTTTTTTACATTTTTTGCTCTTTGACAAGTCTGATGTTTGTACATTTGAATGAAATACTCAGAAATATATTTTATGACACTACTGGCAACTTTGTCCTGTTTTTCCTTTTCCCTGAAGCCACAAGGAGAAATCTGCATTCATTTTATAACACACGGAGAATAACACAATTTAAAAGCTCATTTTTTTCAAATAGGCTAAGAGATAAACTCAACAGATAAAATAAAATCTTATAATCAAATATAAAAGAAAACTTTGTCAAAATTCAGATTAGCTCAGTTTGTGAGTGTTAGACGCTCGATAAATCAAAACTAAAGACATTAATTGTAAAGTTTCACCCACTTGGATATGATGCTCTAGCTGTATTTGCAGCCCTGACTGTGACAGTGTGGATATTTGTTTTTAACATTTAAGACAAATCATGGGGATTTAAATGTAATTCTGATGGATTTTATCAAAGCAAGACAGTAAAATATTAGATGCATATATTCTCATATTTTGTCCACTTAGTAGAATTCACAGATCAAGACGTTGGAGATTTTATCAGTTGGGACATAAATGATCAAAGTGCATTCTAATTTACAGCCTTGACGTAATTTATGATCACTGAATGTTTTTGAGTTTATTAATCTGCACTGTAAAGCTCCAGAAACCAGTTAACTTAAAAAGAAACTGCCTCTCCTTCTGTAAAACATCCCCACAAGAATCATCATCTTGCCCCTTGACCTTTTCTTATTGCTCCTCAGAGCCCAGTTTAAAGCAGATGGAGACATTTCCTCCCATGTTTGACGTTAAGCCTTGGACAAACCCGGGTTCCCCTCCGATTCAAGCAAAGCAAATAAATAACCAGCACGGGGATTAGCTGGGATATCTGTGACCCGGGGGTGGTGGGGGTCAGTCTGTCGCTGGGCGGCAGAGCTGGCTCTCACTGTTCTAATCGGTGCTGTTCTCACTGCATCTCCACGGACAGGTCTCCCACATGCCCACCCACTGTCGGCAGGTGTCCTGTCCCTGCTCTATTCAGACGGGACTCATGCTGTCAGCTGAAGCTCTGCTGGCAGACGAGGGATAAAACAGGACAGAGGACGGGGATGTCATCCATCAGAGCATCTAATTGGGGGTGGGGGGGGGGTCAACCTGAAAGTCCAGTCCTGTGGATAACTCATCATATTAAACAAGAAGCGCTGACGGGGGCATGGGCAGGTGGCGTCCATCGCTTTAATCCTAAAATCTTTCTACTCCAGGTTCTTAAAATGAAGATGTGCACTAATAAATATATGGTCACCTACTTTTTATTTTCCACACTCATATTCTCAAAACCAGACACTGAAGTTTACTCTCATGTTTGACATAGAGAAGCATCAAAGTCTCAGATTTGATTTTGTGAGTGTTTGGAAGTTTTGCAGTAAAAATGACTAAAATTCATTAAAAAAAATCTGATTATTTTGAAACTCATTCTACTTCCTGTGCTATCTGTTTCTCCATTCATATTTAGAAACTATTATTTCCTGTGCAAAATGCATTTCAAAATAAAAGTCTAATTTCTTGAACTTCGTCCATTCACCCAAAAGAGTTGAAGAAAGTCAGAGGAGGGATAAAATGCAAACTGGAGAACAAAGTGATTTCAGTTCCGTTATTTAAACTCTTATATCATTAACTAATATCGGTTTGTGATGTGGATGTACTGTGTCTCATCATCCGTTCGTCTGTTCGGCCTCCGTTCAACAAACTAAAAAGAAGAAGAAGAAGAAGAACAGTTGAGAGCCGTCAGACGGAGACAATGCTGGTCAGAGAATCAAAGAGAGAAGTTTAATAAACAGTAACAGAGTGGATCTCTGTCTCTTGTCCGCCACCCCCTGCCTGCTCTCCTCTGGTGCCCCTGCTCTGTCTGATTAGAGCTGAAGCGTCACTGAAGGAGCAGAATTTGTGTAAAAACCCCGGAGAGCCGTTTCTGATGTGATCAGCCGGGAATCAGGGCTCCCCCCTCCTCTCCTCTCTCCACAGTCCAACGTAATCCCATTGAGCGGCGCAAAGAAGCAGCCAGAGGCCTGGGAAAGAGTCCTGCGGAGGGAGGAGGCGGGGGTCACCGGGCTCATCATCCCAATTAGCACAGGGCACCTTAACGGCTGGAAACAAGAGAACGCTGGCCGGGTTTCTTTAGACTCTGAGGTGAAGCTTCTTTTGAAACTGTTACATGTTCATCTGTCTCCTGACCCGTGGCTCTGAATCATCTCCTCTTCCTTTTGCACTTCACACAATGGATCTCAGTGACAGGTACAACAGGATATTTGTGTTTGCATATTTACTGTCTGGATAGATAAAGCTGTGTCTTTCCTTTCCTGTCTTGTTCTGTTTTTTTTTTTCTATAAGCGATACTATTTTGTTAATTAGTCCAAAATCAATCAGTAGCAATTATCATAAATCAATTTGTGGTTCAGGTTTTTTTCTAAAGGAAAAAAGATGAAATAAAAGCTGGTTTTAGATTCTATCATATGAGTGTTTTATAAAAGTAAACCTGATCATTTGGGGATTAGAGGAGTTGGTCAGACAAGAGAAACAATCTATGGCATTTTGGATTCTGTTAAGTTTACATTTGTGGATTTTAAGATTTACAAACATTTTATAAACCAAGAGAGTCAAACAATTAATCTGCAAACGTATTAACTGGCATGAAAATATTCTTTAGCCGCAGCCCTAATGGTTTATTTTAAATTGTCTCCAGCACTTTGTACCCTGATCTGAAGAGGCAACAGAAAAAGACATGAGTCAGCTCACGAGGTCTCCAGGGTCAGATTGTGATGCAGCTCTGTGAAGGTGTGAAAGTTCTCATGGAGCAATAACCTGCAGCTCCAATGGCGACAGTGCACTTCATTTGATCAACGTGCATTTTAGGGTGGGCGATTGTAAAATTTGCATTTTATTTGTAGAGGCTGAGGCCACTCGACTCCATCTAATAGTCATTAGCTTTCATTACAAGCGTTTGAAGTGGGAGCTGCTCTTTGTCTCGCGGTGAAAGGAGCGCGTTGGAGACGCACAATGACTTCAGACACGGTCCCTACCGACCAGAGGAGCCGTCCTGAAGCTGGAGAACCGGCCGCACCCAGGAAGTAGGAGTTCCTGTTCACGTTAGAGACACAGGGAGAACAACGCGGAGGATCTCAAGGCCAAATATAACGGGGACAGGACACCAGGAACCCGCTGGCAGCCAAATGACGCGCAATTCATCCATCGTGCGTATTTTACGCACTAAGCACCCCATGAATAAAACGGAAAATTGTAGATCGCATTGTTATAGTCTCCATCTAAGGATCATTGTCAGGTGTAAATACAATTTTCAATGATTTTGTATCTTAATAAATCTTCTTTTTGTCATATGAACGTATATCGCCAGAATCTCCAGCTACAGTTCTATTCTCTATCTGAGGGCTACACTTGTAAATGCACATATAAATTACTTTTCTTAATATCTCTGTATCGCCGAAATGTTCTCATAGCATTAACATGGGACATGATTCATGTAATTTAGCTATGATAACTTTGGAGGCTCAAGTTTACTCCATGATTGTTATTAATCAACTCTGGATCTATAGAACACTGGATGAAGTTGAAAAAAAATATTTTCTCCTTGGTCTGATCTCATATTTCTTTGAATCCAGGTTTTATAAAGTGGGGGGTGTTTGTTTATGCTGACGAGGCAGCCCGCCGGAGGAGCGGGGTACGTGCAGGTGGCTTAACGACTCCACTTCTCACGCAGGTGGCACAAACTCAGCGACGTGCTACTTTTCCCCTCTCGTTATAATGGGGTGAAATTTGAAGTGGCACAGATTAGCTGAACACACAAAGCTAATGCGAAACAAAATGGCCAATTAGTTTATTAATGAAGGTGGAAGGTGCGAGAGAAACGTCTGAGATGTTCTGTGAGTCTGAGTTTAATCAACATCACGGAGACAGGACGGACAGACACTGCAGAGCTGGACCCTCATTTTACATCCAGTCCACAATAACCATATTCCAGGACTCAGAAGTGTTTTCCGTTGCAATGACAAATTACTTTTAAAGTTTTAAATTAAGTAAATAAAGTAAAAATGCTGAGACTCATTCAGGTAATTTATGATCTGGTTTTTGGAGGAATCTCATCAAATGGAGAATCAACCAGACATTTCTGCAGCGCTTCATTTCAATATACAGCTCAATTGCAGTGTTTTGATGAGTTTGACCGTGGGGTTGATGCCGGACTGTCAAAAGAAAATGCAGCGGAGAAGATTTTGTCTGAACATAATTGAATAGTAAAATGCAGGTGTACATTTATGCACAAACAGCAGGATCGTCTGCAGAAAAAATGGTTGATATCAACGTGCTGTAAAGGCCAAATACTCCAAAGCTTCTATTGACAACCTGGACAATAATAATAATAATGTCATAATCTCTAATCGGTGAAATAATAACATCACATCCGGGGCCTTGATGGGAAACACAGAGGTCAAAGTTTCCACTTGACCTCTACAGAAAATCCTCTGAACACGTTGCAGCTCAGTTCAGCCACTGGGTGGCAGCATTGGCGCATAAAACAACACCACCCAACAAACAGGTGAATTACGGTTGTGAGGAGTTTCGTCTCTTTTACAGGTGAAATCACAGAAATTATTTCTTTTCTTTTCCCACCAAACAGCAGGACTCTACTGTTTTCACAGCAGGTGTTAGAAGGAAGAGAGTTTCCTGCACAGCTGCAAGATTTCAAATGTTCTACATGATTTTCACATCATCTGTATTTAATCTCCACCAACAACACTTTCACAACACTAACACAACAACTCCTGATCCCAGCACAGCATCCACATGCACCATATCTGTGAGAGGAGACGAAGAGTTTCACAGAGGACGTGAAGGTCAAATGAGTTCATAGTGTAAGAGGCTGTATTGTAGTTAAATTAGAGTTTCTTCTTTGTATTCATCAGTCAACATGACACAGTAAGGACACATCGAGTCCACTAGAGGGCAGCACTAACCTGAACCTGCACACCGGTGCCTCTGCTGAACCAAACATCTGTCTGAGTCTGAATCTTCGTATTAAAGTTGTTTTAAATGTTGGACCTGCTCAGATCCGGACACCGTGTCTGTAACATAAATGTAATTATCGTATATTTACTAAATGAGTGTCTGGATTTATTGTCACTGTGACTGAACAAGTTGACTTTATTCTTGTTTTCAAGACGTTTTAGATTTTCAGGTTAAAAAACCCCAAAAAGTTCTGCACTCGAGCACCAGACCAAGTACTGACCGTGTTTCTAAACTTCTCTACAGCTTCATTCAAACATGATCACAAACTTTATTCACACAGCACTTTTCTGGACAAAGTCACAAAATGTTAAAGGGAGAAAATGTAAACTCACTGTAAGGTCAAATAAAGTTAATACACATCTTATATAAGTGTAAAAACGAACTGCAGAATATATTTGGTGAATTCTGTTGCTGCTGCTTCGTTCATCAAGTTGTCAAATTAAGTTTAAAAATGTGGTTTAAGCCCGATTAACAATATTTGTTCTAACTGAGTCACCGAGTTGTGCTGTTTAAGTGACTACTTCTGGTTTTCTGACATAATGAAAATCCTCAGCAGTTTGCTCAAGTTAAAATTACAAGCTTTTAAAATATATTTATCACAAAGAAAGATCAGCTCTCTGCTGCTATTGTGAAATTACTCGTAGAGATGTTTCCCTCCGTCAAACCTTAAGCCTCATTCCTGTTAAATATTAAATATTCTCTCCTTTAGTTGACTTCATTGGACAATGTGTAACCAGTGGAACCAGTGAACCTCAAACCCCTGATTGAAGCGAAGCTATAATTAGATGATCTGATTACATGTGAACATACAGGAAATAAAATCCCCATAAACTACAGTTAAACCTCATCTATTTGATTTCCGTGTCACATCAGTCATTTCCCAACACGACCAGAACGAAGGTCACGACTAAAGCTCCGCACCTCAGTTTAATTAAAATAATAATTTAACAATAAAAGTGATTTCCTCTGCAGACGATAACGCACTGTGCAGCTCCTCTGTGGTCAGACTCTCCTCTGCAGCCTCGGGGTAAAATCAACAGTCGGTTCAGCGGAACAGAAACAAACCGACTGTGTCCTGCTTTGTTTCTGTTAATGCGCAGCGATTTGATCATCTATTAACCAGCGGCGATCAGGGTCAGTGCGCACAGGCCCGCACGGTTTCGTCATTCAACCCAGAGCAGCAGAGCTTCTCTTCTGCTAAACTGAGAGGTGGCGTCAGAAAAATCTAATCAAGTAAGGTTTGGATACGAAATCACAAAATAAAGAAGTGTGTGACGAGATGCTCTTTGTTTTACGCACGAAATGATCAGATGGTTATTCCATCATTTCATGTCCAATCGTCTTGAATGAGTTCTTCCATGGTCTTTGTTTCAGGCAGAACGTTATTATATCGGTGTCCCGATGAAAACATGTATTATTTGTAATATTTAGTTTAAATTAAGAGAAAAATACATTTCTTTCAATTCGTCCACACAAACAAGGATTTAATAGGACTGAAATTATTTATTGGCCTGTTAAAGTCAACGTTTTATGACACACACACACACACACACACACACACACACACACACACACACACACACACACACACACACACACACACACACACACACACTCTCTAAACTGGACGAGGAGTATAAACCTGTATATAAATGCGCTTTTTTTGGATATAAAGCTACTTACAGGAATCTATCGCCGTCTTTAGGAGCCTTTAGCTCTAAACACCTAATCAACAACTTGTTTTACCTCATAATTTCCATCGGTAATGATTTTCTAATGCAACCTCCGAGCAAACGAGCGCATTAGGAGGTAAATGATTCACCGGCTTCAGCTGCAGAGGGACGAACCTGCACATTTACATCCGGAGGTTTTCCTGCTGCAACACGAACAAACTCACTTTATTAAAAAAGAGTCCAGTCAGGGGGTTCAACCGATGGTATAATACGTCTATATCCAGAAACGACATTCTCCCAGAATGATCTTCGTTTTGCACAATTTGTGGGGAAATAAAATACATTTTGAATAAATAAAATCCCTGTAAATGGAAACTGCCACCGAAAGACTAAAGCATATTTTAGTTTAAATTCATTAGATTACATGTGATTCATTGCAGATTCATCTATTTTAAATTGCAACGTTGAATAATTAGGGCATATTTATCAATATCATTATTATTAGCAGAATTAGCAGTATGCTAATATTGGTAGTTTTAGTATTATTAGTAGCCTGTTATTACTATGATAACATATTCATTCTTATGTGAGGTGCAAACAAAAAATCAGTAAAACTTAATCTAAGAATGTTTTTTTTTTCAACGTTTCTTTTCAAACAAAAATAAAAATCTAAATCCACAGAATAAGAATTTTACTGTTTTTCCTGCTGCAGATTAATTCAGATGAAAATCTTATTCAGCAGAATTATATGGTCTCTAAAATATTCTGATGTTTTCAACTTAAAAAAAAAACAAATGGAAAGAAAAAAGTTTCAGGTCAAATCTGGATCTTTCCTCTATTTCAAGTTTCAATGCACGTTTCACGTAAATGAAGGTTTTATTCATAATTGGTTAAAAAAAAAAAGGAGCTTTATATTTGTGTGATGGGGGTGAACAGGGGCCTGGATGATACACAGCTTCTATAGGGTGACAAATAAAAATCCCATTTCTCTCCACGGGTCGTTTTCTTCAACAAGATTCATTATTTTTGGCTCCAAATATTGACACCGCAGCAGAAAACGCCTCTGAAACAATAAGTGGAACTTTCTCAGCCCCAGCGGCGGATTGTTCCCCCTCAGAAACCCAGACATTAGGGCCGAGCGTGGACTCGCAATGAGCCATTAATTGGAGCACACATGTTTTCCCAGCGTGCCTCAGTAACTAAGCTGCCCTTTCTGTGTGTGATCTGAGGAGCAGGCACTTGTGGAGAACTATTGGCAGCTGCTCTGCTCCAATCAGATCTCCGCCTGCGCTGCGTCAGGATCCATTGGAAGCTCCAGGGCGCGTTTCCTCGGCGCGCACTTGTGCACAGAGACGCTCCGAGTGCGCACGGCACAGCCTCCATGGATCAGGGCAATTTGCAGCACTGTTGAGTTCTGTAGCAGCACCTCCACCGGAGCAGCACCTCCACACACCGTCCGCGCGCAACATGCATCACTGACACTGGAGCCACAAGAAGGAGAACCGATTATCTTTCTTTTCCAGTTTCTGTTTCTTCCGAGACATGATGTTTTCGTCTGCGGGGAAGCGCTGCTTCACGATAGAGTCCCTGGTGGCCAAGGAGAATCCTCTCACGGCCGAGGAGCCCATCCGCCCCACGGCTTTAAGTTACTCCAACCCGGCGACAGATGCCTTAATGAACGGGTACCAGGCTCACCCACCGGCGGCCAGGTCCCTGTACCACAGCCCGGACCTGGTGTTCCCGGATGCGGTGAACCACCCCTCCCTCACCGTGTCGCCTCACCAGCTCGGGGGCTCCCACCTCCAGCATCCGCACTTCTTCGGGACGCAACACCGAGACCCGCTGAACTTCTACCCCTGGGTTCTACGGAACAGGTTCTTCGGACACAGGTTTCAGGGTGAGTGAGGTGGCGATCTAAATAGAATTTACTAGAAGACAAGACTCCTAATAAATGAATAAAACCGAATCTATCGCTTAAGGTCTCCTTAAAAATGTAAGTGAATATATTCAGTGAAATGTATAATAATAATACAACGTTTTATTTATGTATATATATATATTTTTATATATATATTTAAGTGCTTCACAAACACAAGACACGAAATCTAGTTAAAAGTCCTATTAACTTCTCACAATTCATAAAGCTTATGTCTTTGTAAAGAATAACTTCTAGATATCGAAGATAACATGGAATTGCAGCCACGTATAATAAAGAATGTGTAGTTTATAGGACGAGTCTATATAATGGAAGGTCTGGCTGCAGGATGCTCTCACATCTCCACTCTCAGCTCCTCAGGAAACCTCAGCAGCACGAGATAAGCGCGGATGTTGCTTTTCTTTTTTCTCGTCCCTCACATGAAAACTCGCCTCAGGTTAAACCACAGTTTCTCTGCAGAACAACATCAGAGATTAAAGCCACGAGGATCATTTCAGCAGAACGGGAATAAACGGGAGGAAATCTAAAATCAGGATTTGAACAGAGTCTGCAGTGATTTAGCTCCGTTATTAACCAGCAGAAACATCTATGACGTGTTAATACGAAAATTAATTTTTAACCACGATGCAAATGATTTAAATCTCCAACATGTCCGGAAATTAATAAACCATTATTTTAAACATTGAAGTTGGGTGTAATTACAATATAAAAAAAAAAACTCTGGGGAATTTTACCACAGAAAAATGCTATAATAATATGATGTAAATGATTTTTAACAACATATTGTAAAATACATTAATCAACCGATATTGGTCGTAAAATCTTTTTTTTCGCTTGATATGAAATCTGTTTGATAGATTTTCAAATGAATTAAAAAGTTCAAACATATAAACGAGAATATCTGAGATGATCTGTTAAATATTTCCACTGAAACATTTTCTCCTAAACTCAATGTTTGGTTGATGTTTTGAACTCATGACGCGTTAACGACGCGGTTTTACATGAAAAGATGAACCGTAGAAAATATTTCATTATTTTTCTGACATTGTCATAATTTCCGTATGTTTACAGATCCGGTGTGAAATGGGAAGTTGAAATTAAATAATCATCAGTTATTTATTTCATGAGAGATATTTCGCTGCTGCACGTTGTTTAATATAAGAGACATTTTAGGAAGATATCAACAAACCTACGTTCATATTCATGTACATTAAATAATAATATTAATAATGATGATGGCATTATTAATAGTATTATTATTAATGGTATTATTACCTGGTAGTTTCCCACATGCAGGAAAATAAACGTATGAACAGTACAAATATTTAATGTCTTAAAAAATGTCATCATTATGTACTACATTAATATGTAATTTTACTTGTACAAATATAATAGTATTACCATACTACTACTATTACTACTAATGTCTATTAATGTCTTTCATTTGCCTTGGAATAAAAAACGACAAAAATAAATGGCATCATTATATATTTACTACTAATACTAATAATAATAATGATTATTATTATAATAATAATGATTATTATTAGTAGTATTACCTTTTCTTTCCCTTATCCTGGTATAACAACCACAGCTTCATTCATTTATTTTTAGACTCAGAGTAGCTGTATTAAAAGTCTGATGAAGTCCATGAGACAGTCAAAGTGCACAGTGTCCATGATTATTGTGTGATTAATGATGTTCATGTTGGGGTTGTTGGTGTTACCTCCTCTGATGTGGCTGCTCTGTCCTCCAGGTAACGAGGTGTCCCAGGACAGTCTCCTGCTCCACGGTCCCTTCGCCCGGAAGCCCAAACGCATCCGCACGGCCTTCTCTCCGTCCCAGCTGCTGCGGCTGGAAAGAGCCTTCGAGAAGAATCACTATGTGGTGGGGGCCGAGAGGAAGCAGCTGGCCAACAGCCTGAGTCTGTCTGAAACACAGGTGAGCCTCTGTTATTCTTTAACTCAGCAGACGGTTCCTGGGGACCGACGAGGCTCTGAGGAGGTTTTAAATCAGGTTTTACAAACTCTAGGTTTCTGTCATTTGATGTTTTCATGTCTCTTTTTCATGTTTTTTTTCTTGTGCCTTTGAGTTTTGAGCTTTTTTTTTTTCCCAGGCTGCAAAACAAATGTCCTCTGAGGGACAATGAAGTTGAAGTTGAAGGCTTGTTAGCATTAAAAAGGTTAAAAAGTTCTCTCTCATTACTGACGAGTTCTGTTACTTCAGACATTTTATTCCACTACACTACAGATTGAAAGGTTCGTGTTCATGTTACTGTCAAATTTTTTGCGATAATGCAAAAACTAAAAACGTAACAATTAGTCTGATTTAAAAAAAAGTGGCGGGAATATTAACGCTTGGAGAAAAATTAGCTCAATATTTTAGCATTGTTCTCATCGTTAAAGAACAATCAGAAGGTGTTTAAAGTTAATAAAGATTAAATATTTAGAACATAATTTCAACTTTACTTCTCATTTTTGTCACTTTTAATAAATCTTACTGTCGAGGGTGATCAAGCTAAAAGGAAATATCCTTGAAATAATGAAGCTAAATCCTCTGTAAAAGAATAATAATGATAAAATTAGTTCAAAATATAGAAAGTTGATTATAAACAATTAGTCCTGAAAACACATGTATGTCCTGTTGCTTAAACTAGAGTGATTTGAATTTATAATATTATAACAATCATTAATGAATTGTTACGCTCTAATATTAACAATCAGTCTGTTACAATGGTAATAAAGAAAATTGTAATTACCTGTATAAAATAATCTTGGTGGTAAGAAAATAAGAACATTTGGCATCTGAAGATATATAAAAAGTTATCTTCCCACACAGACGTGGCTGCAGCTCAGTGAGGGAAGTGTCTCAAAGGTGTTTAATTCATTCTATAGGTTGAAATGTAAATATTATTGATGCTCAAGTTTAACGAGGCAACATTATCTGGGCGTCAATTAGGCCTAATGGGCAATAAAACGAGAGGTTTCCCCGAGTCAGCAGTTCGGAGAAATGCAGTTTGCCAGTTCAGTCAATGACGCACAAGCTGCATTATGAAGTGAACTGAATATTAACTCACACAAAGTATAAACTGCGACAACCATGAGAAAATTAGACGACACAAACACAAGCCAACAGGATTATAAGATCTTAAATGTATGAAAATTACAGATCTCACAAATTCTGATTGAATTATCTCCAGATGTCATTTGACCCAGTAGATGTGATCTAGTCTGTTCAGAAATGTTCGCTGTCACCCGAAACTTACAATCAGCTGGTAAAGAAACGGTGAAAACCTCAAAACAAATGTATAGAAATCCAAGAAAAATGCAGCACGTAAACACAGAGGATGGTAATTTCCACTCAAACGGGGATCAAACTCTGCTCCACCTCTGCTGGGGATTGGAAATGAGCCCTCGGGCACTTGGGAAAGTAACTATTAATTTATTTTCCACAAAAGAACACACAGTACCACCAGCTCCTGACGTCTGTACATCCGGGCTCTTAAAGAGTAAAAACATGTTTGTGGCCGTGTGATAATTTCCCTGAGGCCCGAGAGAGAGAAAGGCACCAGCGTGGAAGAAGCTGATGTGATGACGCCCAGAGCTTGTTGCTATTTAAAAAAAAAAATGCATCCTGACAAATATAAGTTACTCAGCCAGGCTCATGTTCCAAGGTCACAGCGGCAACACGAGCCAGTCAGGAAGCTGCTCAGCTCGTTGACCTTTTACCGTAACGCAATTTTCACTCATGAATGCCATGAGAGGTCAACGCTCCAGATTTAATTAGCAGTTTATGAACATTTTGCATTTCACATCCTGCGTAGACGAAGAAGGAGAACATGATAAAAAGCATAAATGAAGTGAAGGATCGGTGAGTGTTGAAAAGAAAAGATAGCAGGTCAAAGTTCTCGAGCAAAAGATAAATATATAAACATTTTTTAGAGGCTGCCATACGGACACATTGTTCAACTTGTCCCGAGAAGTAAAATCACAGATAGAGTTGAAAGAATAATGTGATTCATTGATTAGGTGAATGACAGAAATTTAATTGGAAACTATTTTGATAAAAGAATAATTGTTAAAGTTGTTTTTTCATGTTCCGGGTTAGAACCCTGACCCTTAAACACGACGGTGATCTGCTGCTTTTCTCTGTTTTATAACATTGTTTAGAATATCGATCATTTGGAGGCGACACTTTTTAATTTTGTGCTTTTTTGCAATTTTCTAACATTAAGTCAAAGAAATGAAACGAGTTCATCGTCAGATCATGAAGATAATTGTCAGTTTTAATTAATTCAATTTAAACTTTATATGCACGGCACCAAATCACAACGTACGTCATCTCAAGGCCCTTTACATTCTAAAGTCCAGACATTAAAAACTAGATTCTAATTATTAAATCAAGCTGCACACACTCAGAGTTCACTTCCTAAATATGCTGGATTTTTCTTCCATTAAGACCCATGAATATCATTCACTGGGAAAACTCTCCTGGATCCACCTGATCCGGATTTCCACCACAATCTTCCCTGACCCGTACGATATCGCTCCGTCGGATTTTGGGGAAATCCATCGAGCTGTTTTTGTGTAAACCTGCTTAAGTACAAACAAACCAACAAACAAACTGACAGGGGTGTAAACACAACCTTCTTTGGAGGGGGTCCGAGGCCCTCGAACCGAAAACACCTACGTTACGTTACACCCGTGTGAGAAGCCAACATGTCCACCTCGTCGTATGATTTTTGAGTTGCATCTCTGAAATGACACATGAATTAACAGCGTGCGACATTATTCCTCCGTCCAGGTGAAGGTGTGGTTCCAGAACAGACGGACCAAGTACAAGCGACAGAAGCTGGAGGAGGAGGGACCAGACAGCCAGCAGAAGAAGAAGGGAAACCACCACATCAACAGATGGCGCATCGCCACCAAGCAGGCCAGCTCCGAGGACATCGACGTGACCTCGGAGGACTAAACACCTCGGTCCAACACCGCTGCCCCCGAACCCTGCGTCCCCTTCCGACGCACCAGAGGACCAACACTATTTATTATGTAATATTATTGAGTATAATTAGACACGTTAGAGGACGACACACATGGACTACATATGTGATCAGTGCACATCTCTTCAGTGAGATGCTAGAATCTGTGACACTGGGAAACGCATCATATTTAAAGACTGGACGAGGAGAGGTGCCTCCATCGAGTCATCATCGCCTTCAAAGCTGAAGAGAAACAACGTCAACCTCCATCATAGTGTTTGTTTGTTTTTTTTTAAAATTGTACATAGGCCACGTTTGAAGGTTGTTTCTGAAAGAGGCTATTTGTTTCATTAAAGCTGTTTCTACCACCTGCTTAGGTCATTAACACCTCACTGCTCACGCCACCTGTGCACCATGTTCATTTCAACATGTTCCCTAAGTGACAAGTCAACGTGTTGTCGCACACTTTAAATCCACGAGTTGGAGAAAAGGCCACGAGAACAAGAACAGGAAATGAAGCAAAAGAAAATCTCCCAATCTGTCTCTGCGTGATTTGTTCCTGGGACTTGAGACTCACGGCCAGCTGTGCGTGACTCTGGGACAGATGAGAAGCCTCTGGAGTCAGGGGCGAGTTGTGCCATATAATAAAAGCAAGTTCACAGCTGTGTGCTTCGTCTGCCGTGCCACATTTGTCCCCGATGGACGACATCTCCATGAGCTGAGTGTCTGAAGGTTTCGTTACTTTTCAAGCAGAACGTGTAAAAAAAAAAAAAAATGATGCTTTAGAAATAAAAACTATTTCTCTGACGGGAAAACAAAATGTTTTTATATAATTTTGCAGCACGTGAACCAGAAATCTGCAGGTTTTCATGTAAACCAGCTGCAGCTTCCACTCATTAGCTGCTCCTCACCGGCTGGAGTTGCATATGCAAATCAGTGTGAAACATCCTGCTGCAGTGTTTGATTGGAAGGAAAAACCTGCAGATGCTCCGAACTAAGTGCGACAAGAGGAGGTCCAAGAGGGATTTTTCCATTTTCAGGGAGTTCTGCGACGTGAAACCAAGGTTAAAAAAATAACCCTTGAAAAACCAAAAGAGACGTAGGAACAAGAGTGAAGAGAACGACGCCTCAGGAGGGTTTGTCTTGTGTTGGGAACCAGTGATTGAGGCTGAGGTGTCAGGAATGCTGCAGGACGGTTGCACAGGTGTCAGGTGTTTTACTTATCAGCCGGTATTTCCTCTGAATTCCTGCAGGGGGGGGGGGGGGGGGGGTTTGGGGCTGAAATCATTTCCATCCAAAGGATCCAGCTTCTGAAAAAAAGAGAGGTGAAGTAGTTATTGTTGTGCGACGGCCCTTTCACTAACTGCCTCAGTAATAATCACCTGTCAGGAGAAACGGAAGGAATCTCCTCCTAATGACCCCGAGCCTTTAGAGCTGAGCCCCGACCCTGATGTTTTGTAAGTTAAGAGGCAGAGAGACGATGAGTAAAATACGCTGCAGTGGTCTCTCACCTGAAGCCGCACACAATACGTCAGACATCTGCAGTTGCAAAAGGGGCCACGGGCCTTGTTTTGAGTTTCCAGGACATCCTATACTCACTGCAGGTGCAAACACACAGCAAAGAGAGATTCAGCGTTCCTCATTCTGCAAATAAACATCACTCGCAGCTCATTGTGACACAAAAAGGCCTTAAAACCGTCTCTTTGACTCGACAAACACGTGAGGCCGAGCACATCTCGGGGAGTTTAGGTAAAAGGTCGGCACAACTAACCAGAGCTACGCCCCTCGGTTGTCTGGTAGGAAAACAGCTAATTGGAAAAATCATGCCCGTCTCCCTAAACACTGTGTCTCCTGTCGCCTGAGTCATCAGAGAGGAGGATTCAGGACGAGAGCGGGAATCTGCCGTGAAAAACAAGAGTCTCTGTGGAGGAGCAGAGCGGCGTGAAGGTGGGGGAAGGAGCCGACAGATCCCCGCTGCTGCTGCTGCAGAGGTGTCGGAGAAATCACGTGAAACACAAAGACGGGTTGGATCTTTGTTGTTGGTTTTGGTTATTTTTCCTGTAAGAAGTCAGAAGCCTTTCAGTTTCCTCAAATAACACGACACATGCGTTGTCAGTGCTGGTTATAAAATAAGCTTGTTGAGTGATAAACCATGCAGCGAGGTCACAGTTGTCACACACACACGTCGCTTCAGTTACTGTCAAGCAGCAGTAAACACACTGAATTACAAATGACACAGACTAATTACTGACAGAAAGACTCATTTCAAATCATTCTGGAGATGACAAAACACTGCTCACTGCTACTCCGAGATATTTACACACAATTCACAGCATTTCAAGTAGTTTCAAGTAGATCAGGTGAGATTATTATCCCAAAAAATGAAGAAATACTGTTTAATACTTTTTTTACCTTAAATTTAAAACAGCACATATAACATAAAAATATAATAACATTTCTATTACTATTTTAAAAAACTGCAAAGATTGTCTTTGTAAAATTTGCATTACTTGCAACAAAAAACGGAGCTAATACAAATTATTATTGGAATATATGAGATGCTGAAACACGGTGAGGTAACATTACAAACTAGAAGTATGATGGAGTTTAAAGCTGCTCATAACTGATACCACAAGAACATATTCTTCATAATCAGCAGTTTGCTTTGTGAACAGTGTTTTGTTGTTATTTGTCTCACCTGGATCGTGTTCCAGCAGCTTCCACCATACGTGTGCTTTCTTGTTGAGATTACGCTGCATCGCAGCCTAGCGTGCCGTGTTCCCCGGCAACTGTGCAAACATACTAATCACACAGATCCTGACGACAGATAATACCGAGACAAGAACGTTTATATAGAAAAAGTACAGATACACAAAGGCAGAGCAGCGGGGTTTTTTTTTTTTTTTTAAAACACTGATTTCTAGGAAGATTTCGAAAGCAAATATTTTTGGTCAAGACTTCAAACATCCTCATGATGTATTTGTTTACACAAAGTATTCAAAGTGCAAAGTACTTTCAGAACTGCTTTCAATGTGCGACAATAATATGTTTTAATCTTTTGTGTCTTTTAGTCATTATTTCAATCCTTTGTTAACTGTCTTCGAGTTCCTTTAAAAGTGCTTTATAAATAAAATGCATTATCATAATTATCAAAATAAAGATTTGTGTGTAACATTTTACTGCACAAGAGCAACAGAACCTCCCAATTTCATTGAATGATTTAATACAGTTAAAGTTAAACATTTGCTCTCTAAACTTTTTTTGTGCATAGAACAGTGATAACTACTTTGTTACCTGACATCTTGATAAAATATTTGATAAAATATCATTTCTACAGCCATTTTCCAGCATTTGATTCAGGATCACTCCTGAAAGTTAAGTTTCTATTTCCGACTTTTCTTGAAGTTTACTTGCAACAGTTTTGCCGCTTTCAGGCGCCGCAAACGTTTCATGTGAAAGAATGTGAGCGGTGAAAATCATTCCTCTGACATGTTACATGTAGTCTGACACGTATGAGCTCACAGGGAGACAGAGTGTCTTCATGTTAACTGGTCCAGAGCAGAAACCAGAGAAGAAGCCCTGAGTTTTTCACAGTTCACAAAAATACATTCATGTCAATCACCCTTACTTCATTCCCACTGTTTATACACAACCCAAACCACAATTACAATAAATTAGACATTTTATATTTTTAATCCACCTACCCTCACTCACTAACTCAACTATGCATCTGCTGATCAAGTAACACAAAGTAAACTGAACCCACATCGTCCATAAACATGTTCAGAGCTTCATTTCTCTTATTTTCCTTGGTAAGTGTCCATGTTAGAACTTTCTGAGGTGACTGATACGTTTCAATATCACATGTTTCTTCTTGATTAACAAACACCAACATCTTTCCGTCAGTAACACGGATGAACTGCTGCTCCGTGTCAACGTGTGTTAAAATCCTCCCCGGCCAACGCAGCCAAATTTTACCGTCCTCCATTCAGCGGCGGCGTGAACAATGCTGAGCAGCGGCGGGTCTCGTCTCGATGTGTCGGGCCGCAGAGATCACTCACAGGCCTTTATTGTATGTCACCATCGGACCATCTGTTGCCATGGCGATCTCCGGCTCTAACCGATTCACGCTGATCTGCGGGAATGGAAGCAGAACAAAAAGGTCAACGGTGCAAGAGGAAATGTTTGGCACGCGCTGTCAGATGTACGTCCACGGTCGTCTTTATGAGCGGCTTCGTAAAAGATCCGAAACTATTTCATTCGTAGCTAAAGACTTGAAATGTTCTGTATTTACCGCTAATGTGCAAAAAGAGACAATTTGGCAGATTACAGTCTAATTTGAGGTTTGAAGCTCCTAATATTTGAACCAGAGACAGATGGCTGTTGGAGTTGTCGGCAGAATCCTAATCAGACATCTTGGTAGGTGTGAAATGGGGAAGTGGGACAAATTGAGTAGGCGGGGGGTCCAGGGGAGCGGGGCATTCATGTTGCTTTTTGGGTAGTTCTTTTTTTTTTTTTTTCATCCGCTATCCTCGCGAAAGTGCAAAAAAGGGACTTGAGAGAAAAACAGGCCCCTCGGTGCTGCTTTTCACAGGAGTGTTGGTGGCACATATGTCTGAAGTTTTTTTGCCATATGGCTGTCTGAGCTATTTCCAGCGGTAATTAAATCCTAAACATTTTAAAGCCAGAGCTGCTTGGCTTGTGTTGGCGAGTGATTTGGCAGAGAGGAGACAAAGAGAAAGAGAGAGAGAGAGAGAGAGAGAGAGAGACGGAGTAAAAAAAAACAATATCGAGCCACAGCCAGTTAATGAGAAGAGCGACGCGGCCGAGCGAGGCTAAAGTTAGAGCTCAGCTCTGTGAGCCTGGACGGCAGCGGAAGGCAGGAGAGACTCCGGGCAGATCACAACAGAGCAGGTTACGTCTCAGAGGGCTACGCCTCATTAGGAGAGAGAGCCGCCGTAAAGCTCGATGGGAAACGTTTAAGAGGTCAGGAGAGTCAACATCAGTCACTGAAACAAGAGTCGTGGCAGATCTGAGGCTGAGAGTCACAATTTAAAAACCGAAAAGAAGAAAAGAAGCGCTGGAAACGAGAACATGAGACGTTAAGATGCATTTCATCTGAGCGTGATGATGATCATGAAAGCTTTTACATGAACTTATATATAGAAACAGCTGATTTTAAGTTTCACAGAACAAACTGATTAGTTCATATGAGCAGGATCAGACTATATCAAAATACATAATGAACACTTGACACCAAAACTACAAAGATGCAATAAAAAGAATCCACAGATGTTTGATTGTTTCCCCTCAGAAGCTCTGAAGGTCCAAAGAGATAGAATCACAACAATCTGTCATTAATAAATAAATGTCGTGTTGACCTGAGAGGAGAGATGTGGGCGGGGGGGGAAGTACCTGGGACATCTGCGGGAAGAGACTGATGGCGAGCGGCAGAGCCAGGCTAAAGGCGGCGAGACACACAAGACTGTGGACGGGCAGGACGAGTCTCCGCTGTCTCTGCAGGAGAGGAAGCCTGGTGGAAATAGAGGAACTACAGCATTAGCAATTAGCATAGCAAATAGCATAGCACCAGTCACCAGGGAAATAACCATCTCCAAAAAAACAATTTCAACATATTTTCTTTTTAATAATAAAAGAAGAAAACTATTACAAAGGTTGAACGTAGGCAATTCAGCCAATTAGGTCATGATCAATAACATTTGCTCGACATGAATGTTTGCAGCTAAATGTCTTCACTCAGTCTGAAACTAGGTAGATAAACGTATGCATCTCTTTATGAGCTTTAAGCTCGGAGAGTTGATTTCTGGATCTGCACCAAATATTACCTGTTCATAGGTATTAACGCTCCACATGTCTCATTCGTTTCATTAAGATTTCTGCATTTTTTCTCTAGAAATTCACCAAAATGCTGGAAAATATTGAAAAACAATGTTAAAGAAAGTGGAAAACCATCCTTGGCTCTGCCCCCTTCATGAAGTCTATCTCAAAGTTTGTTGGTTTCTTCCTCGGCCCACGTTCAAGACCACCGGTTCAGTAGTTTTTGCGATATCTTTCTAACAGTCAGACAAACAGACGATGAGAACGTAACCATACTGAACTGTCTCCTAAATTCTTTCCTAACTGTTTTTCCCAAATTGCAAGAAATGTGTTTTCTCTGTTAGAAGCGACAGGGTTTTAAGGGCGTTTTTACTTTTTGCCCGACATCTCCAGAAATACATTTTCTCTTCTCAGCCCGTGCTTCTCCTCCCTCCTCGCTGCCCTCCGTAGGATAATCCCCTCTTCAGTGTGTGGGACAGCGAACGCAGCAGGAGCTTGAGAACGAGCCGCTCCGTCTCTCCTCCACCAGTGACGCCTCTCCCCCTAACGAGGAGAGCTACTGCCTAATGAGGGAGCTCATTAACACATATGGCTGCCATGGTTTAATTAGGCTACACACACACTTATATACACACATGTGCAGAAACACATTTTAGGGAACTGGATTAGAAAGAGAAGAGGCAGGTTGAGAGGTATGTGAGAAGGTTTGGGCACAAGTCTGAGTTTGAAAACCTTCGAATCAGGTGAATATTTTGATTTGATTTCTAATTAATGGTCATTTCGTGCAATACTGAGTTGATTCACATGATCTGAGTGACATGGCCTGAGGTCTCACTCAGGTTTAATTGTTTACATGCACCACCAACGAGCCCGGAGCAACAATGGTGACGTGCGGAGTCTCAAAGATAGAAACAAGCACGTGTGCCAAGACCCAGATCAGGAAAACTTCAGAGATCAGTCACCGAAATATTATTAATTTTCATCAAGATCAATTCATTACTTCTTGGGAAATTGGTGAAAATGTAAAAAAAAAAAATATATATATTATAGATCCGCCCCTTTGACTGGATTTGGAAAACAGAAAAAAAAGGTGGATTGTTTACATAATTATTTAAAGAGTGAAGGAACTACGCATCCCATAAACCATTGCGAGCGATCCATTTCCGACAACTTCCAATCTCGTGGCGAGTCTACCTCGGATGGTTATAATATTACGGCCGATAATCAAAACGTCTCTTCAGAAAACGAATGGGATTTGTTCTCCGGGCTGTTGAGCTGAATGTTTTTAATACACTTGTGGGTCTGCAGCCGCTCACAGCTGCTGAAGCACATAAAGGACAGAACCTGCTGTCACTGCTCGAAATCTGCTCTCAGCGGTGTCATCGATCATTGGGGGGCCGCCCGGGGACCCAACGCTCTCCCCTTGTTCTCGCTCTATTGAGAGCCAGTGAAGGCGAGCAGACATGGAGGATAACTGAGCACTGCTCACCTGCAACCAAAGTCAACCTCACCGCCCCCTGCTCTCCCTCTCCCTCCCCTGCCAGGAATCCCAAACACACCTGGGCAGCTGGCCCTCGCCGCCGCCGGAGCCCGCGTGCTCGGAGCAGTCGGGACAAGTGCAGTCAGGGGTTCACAAAGATGGCCGCATTCCTCGGCGCACTGCAGGCACGGCGAGGCCATCGATCACAGGGCGTCCACGTGAACACATCGAATCATTGAGACATCATTACAGTGGTATCGCACAACGGAGAGGGTTCACCGAGCGCTCGGTCCAATCAGACGACAGCAGCTCCGAGGACAAAGCCACATGTGACGCTGAGATCATAACTCATTGTTTCCTTAATGGTCATTTAATTAGGACTCACGTGCATTCGGGAATTCATCTGATTATTATATGAGAACACCAAATAGGTTTTTTACCACTTTAATTGTGCCATTAAAGCCATAATTAACTTTTTTAAAATAAAAAAGCGACTTCATAATGTTGATAATGACAGATCTCTGGCTGGAGCCATTTATTGGTGTTGTTTTTCTGATGAAATATTCTCAGGTGAACATTAGATGCTACAATATGAGCAGCAGCAGAAATAATTTTAAATTGACAGAGAAAGAAGTCAGAACACCAGCTATAGAAAATATAATTCTCCTATTCTTAAGCACAAAGCGCAGGAGGAAAATAATGCATGGATACACAGGAGCACATGCAGCTGCTAAGGCCGGCCCAACAGCCCCACAGTAATTAAACAGCACAGCTCAATCAAGCCACATCAAATGATTAAGAAATAAATAAAAGTTGGGGAAATAAACCAGTGGTTGGTCGACGATCGATGACCATGAAATCTAGTTTGCCTGCACAACAACAGGAAAATGTTCTAAACGTTCAATCGAAGGACTTGAAGTTTAAATTCGTCTGTAAAACATAATTTTTGACGTCACTACTCCAGATATTTATTCATAAACACCGTCAACGATCAGATTATAGAATCCTTATATTGTTTCTCAGATAAGTCTAAAGACGATTGTTCATTTAAAATCAATAACAGTATTTTCAATGATTAACATCGAGAGTGATGATTCTTACTTTTCCAGCACTGACATGATCAGTGGAGGGAGCAACAGGATGGGCATGGGCAGCACCACTCTGGTCAGGGCTGTCTCCATAAGAGCCTGTCGTGGAAATCATACAACATGTTTAAACAAGTCAAACCCAGGTGTGAACTTCATACTTTGTAATTTACACTGTTGTATTTACCAACATGAGAGTGTTAATCACAGGATAATTTTACACCAGATATTTACAGAGTAAATCACCCTACATGCCTGGCAGCTACTCGGGATGTTCCCACCACGTTGCCGTCGTCGTCGAGCACGCTGATTCCCTCCGACAGCTCCGAGTGTCTCATGAGCACCACGTTACAGACGTTGGCACTCGCTGCGGAGAGGTGAGACAACGTTTTTTAAAGGATGAAAGAGAAACTGACATATTTAGTTGTTTCGCAAATGAGCATATTGTTTTTTTTTTTCACCATCCAGGTTGGGTGTAAGATCAGGCAGCTGGTACGGTGCCGCCGGGGCAGGAGGGTGAGGAGTTCTTTGGTATTTAAAGATTCATCTGACTGACTGAACTGGAATTTTATGCAAGGATAGAGGATGTATCTGTGATCTTAATATCATTAATGATCACAACCATATTTTCAGTTGACAAAATGATCATTTAATAACCATGAGGAGAAAAGGAAATAACCAATGACTTAAAGAACACACAGCTGCTGCACTGAGATCAAACCCAACACGTAAACGTTCTGCTAAATAATATGGTTTCACATCCGTGCAAGTTCTGCCTGTTTTTTTCCTTAGTTTGTTTGTTTATCACGGAGAATTAGCAAAAAAACTATATAGCAGATTTCCATGAAACTTGGTGGAAGGTTGGGACGTGCTCCGAGAAAGAACTCATTCAATTTTTGCGTGGATCCGAACAAAGGAGTAGTTTCGAGAACTTTTCATAACATATAAATATATATATATATTTTCACCAATGTCACAGGAAACAATTCACGGACCTCGATGAAAACATTCAGGGACATTTCGGGGACTCGTATCTATGAGTGTGTGTAACTCAGGATCTAGCTGCTGTCTGGTAAAACTTTTTGTTCTGGGTCCTCTAATAGTTTTTTCACCAGCATCAGCCCAGTGAGTTAGTTTTTAACCACATCACTGTAGATACAGTGGATTAGTGTTAATTAGCAAATGTTGAACTGAACATCAATATATTAGCTTTTTAGTTTTATGTTCAGTTACAGTTCACAGATTCTTGTTTGACAAATATTGACATATCTGAAACGAGAGGTGATGATTTATCCAAAAACATCTTCATCCATTGACATAAAACACATTATTAATAATATACAAGGATTTCAATTAGTCTATAGCCTCCACAGATTTTCATTATCGATTGCAACACAACCTCTCCACATGAAAATACCACAGATTTGACACCAATCAGTCACTGAGCCCGTGTGTAAAACACTGAAACTTTTTTCTCCAGTCACAGAAAATGTCTAAATATTGTGCGTCACAGTCATTTTGTGTCGTTATTCACAAACCGACTAAACGTCACGTCTGTGAGACTCAAACCAGCGACAGGCGACGTAACCAAGGTGACTGACGGAGCAACAAACAGCAGTGCCACTCCCCTGTGATTTATTCACGGGAGCCAAAATGAACACAAATGTATGTTAATATAGATGATCCTTTCTCCTTGACTCTAATAGGAATAAGAAAAACTCATTTTAGAGTTTAATGTTGGTGCCGCGAGCCTTTTTAATTTAAGACAACAGCGTTCCGACTTATCTTGACTAAGAGCTGCAGGGCTGCAGGTCGCTTTGTGGAGGGAATTCAATTGACTGAGCAAATAGCTCTTTTTACCTACAAGGTTTTTTTTTTGTACAATTAATAGAGGGACAGATAGTAGAATTATAGAAAGGAATAACAAATACCAAAGTAAACAGATAAAAAAATGTAAAAACCTGTTTGTAATTTAATTATTAAAGGCATCAAAGTAATTATAAAACTGAAGTGATTAAGTCTGTGCAGCTAAATGCTGAAATATGTGGATTTAATTTGTAATTATTTGAAATAATTACATTTCTGTATATTCTAACTGTCACCTAATACCTGGTGGTACACTCACAGAAATCCAAGAACTTTTCACATAATTACTTCCTAAATATCACAAATAATGACGAATAATTTCAGAAGACAAGCAATTAATTGTCCCCACAAATTTATGGCAGCGCGGCTTTTCCTCCTGTTAAGGTCTTCATCATCTAATTGAATGACAGGCCGCCGCTTGATTAGGTTATTACAAATAAATCTAGCCTTAAGTAAGCAAACATAATCAAGCGGGTGAAAATTCAAACAGCACTTTGCTTTCACTCGCTTCAATTAGCCGTTTTAATTACCTTTTATATGGGGCTACCACAACAACGGCAGCAACAACAATGAACAAACAGAAATCAGGTAAATGAGGCCTTGACATAGACGCCACTTTAGGGGTAATTATCCAATTTGTTTGCGGCAGCAGAGTTCTAACAAGCAACCAATTACCAGGCAAAGGCTGCACTGTAGAAACCTGTTGATTTAATTAGAAGAACCGCCATGGTAAGGAAGGGGGGCAGGCAAACAATTTAATTATGAGCCAGCAGCCTGGGGCATTCTGGGACACGGGTCTATACCCCTGGGTGAGACTGTGTGTTTGCGAGAGAGCGACATGAGAATCAGCTTTGTGGCTCCACACATGTCTAAAAAAAAAAGTGAGCTCACAAAACGTCTCTGAGGAAAACGGACCGAGGAGCAGAGTGAAACAAACGGCTCAGCTACAGAGATTAATGAGAGATAAAAGTACACGCGACATTTATAATGTCAGAGTTTCTTTAATTTTGTGCATCATGAAGAGAGAGGAAGCGCTACGGGAAAATCCAATTCAATTAAAAGTCAAATCAGTCTCAGCTGTCGATCTTGACGTATTTATAGCATCAAATAACAAATTAGACTAAACTCACTGGAGAAATTAACACTGGAACAAACCTCAGTGTGATGAAAACCACTGAAAACCACTGAAACCATCTTTGAGACATTTTTATTTGACGTGTATCTTGACGTTTTAGTTCGGCCAGCCACCAGGGGGCGGTCAAGATGCTTTGGCTTCACTTTTGGGAGCTGTCATGTCGCCCATCTTTGTTATTATTATCACATGATGACTCTGACGGTCATCTAGTGCTAACGTAAGCTAACGTTAGGTCGCGATACCCGACAATTAGAGAAATGAAGCAGGACCTACTTTACAATGATTTTGTAAAATGCGTAGAATCTTTTGATATGCTAACATTTTACACTTTCAACTTCTTCTCACTGAAAACACTATATATATTTTTTTTTAAATGTGACAGTACTTCAAATATTGCAGTATTCAGTACAAACAAAATGGCATGTTGACAGGCTAATATTCCAACATTATCATTTTGAGAGTTATTCTAACTGTGCTGTAACTGATCCTCCTTCTTTGGTCCGTTCTCATCCAGTGTTGCACTGATGCAGCGCTTCATGGAGCTTTTTGAACTCACCCACTGCTGGGAAGGGGACGAACCTCTGCACCAAAAGCCTGGTTGTTGGGCTGAAGCCTTTTGCTTTCTGGATTAACACGTTCAACCCGACCTAGAAAAAAAAAACAAACGCACACGTCGCCGACAAATCACAAACTGAAAACAAAAGGTTTCCCATGTTCCGTCAGATTCTGAAAAACCATGGAACCCGGTTTAGCACGGACGAGCAGTGAAATAGTTTGAGTGTCACAAAAGGGAGAAACTGACAAAACTGTATTTTTCTGTGCATAAACAATGAAATGAGTGACTTCAGTGTGTATTACCACTGAGGGCTGTAATCGAGGTGCTATGTGTCTTTAATAAAACACTGCAGCCTCCAGCTCTCCCCAGCATGGCAGGGGTCCATCACCGGAGCGGACCTTTAATTGGAGAGCTCCTGGCCCCCTCCTGGTCTGTCGTTCCGCCCTCCAGACACCCCGTGTTTTTTTTTTTCTTTCCTCCGGCTATTTCTATTGTCAGGCCTGAGAGCAGCAGCCGGATCAGCCCCCAGCCGGACCAGTAATTGGCTCGGTTTGAGCCCCATGTCAGGCAAGTGTGTGAAGGTGTATTATGCTATTTAAACATGAGTCTTTAATGGCAAAAAGGTAAGAAAATAGTGATATCAACTGGTATTTTCACGACAGGTTGATTCAACGTCTTTACATTTCTCCATATGTCTGTCAACATAACTGAGGACATTTGGTGTTTGACCAAAATATGAAAGTATTTCAAAAATCCAGATTAATGAATTAATATAAATAACATTAGAGCAACACAAAGTACAAAGTTCTGAACAAGAAAACAAATGGTTAAAAACCAGAGGGAAGAAAAGTTTGATTGTTACAATAATAACATCATAATTAATGACAAGACTTAATAATTAAACAGTTGTTTTTATAATTAACAATTATCTAATTATTGTTATTATATTATTAATAATAACAATGTATTTTAAACATTTGGCCGTTTGTACTCTGTGTTGGAAAGTGATCTATAAATGTTATCATTACTATAAATTAACCTATATATATATATATATATATATATATATATATATATGTGCATGTACAATCTATAAGTGTTTTGAATAAGAATAAAGATCAATATTATAGAATAAAAATAACCTTGTACCCCAAGTAAATTGAGGAATATACCTTCAAGAGACTTAGAAGAATCAATCAATCTATCTATCTAATGATGGATATCGTGTCTGAACAGATTTAATGCTTTAAAAGATATAACAGTTGAAATAATGGATCGATAAGTGACTCAGTTGTTGCTGTGCAACATTGAACTCACAGCGATGGAGACTGCGCTCGTCACTGCTCCCAGGTATCCCTGGACGAATTTGGATGCTGGAGCCGGCTGAAGAAAACAATATGTCAGCATCACACACATGTTTAAACACATGGGATCTGTCCGGGATTCATCGTCACCTGGGAGGCGTTGCGGTTGCAGAAGTTAACGCAGGCATTGTGACTCTGGTTCAACCACTGTGGAGAAGAAGGGGAAGTCAACAGAGGGAAAAGTTGTCTGATGAAGTTATTAATGTCTCTGATGACCGGTGCTGCATTCAGCTTCTTGTGTCAGATTCCAGGTCGACCCTTTGTTTGATGAATTTAACAAAGTGACACCACAGAGGTTCACCACTGAAAGCTGCAGGAGACGCTGAGAGTTGAGCCTTTTTGTGTTAAATCACATTCTTTGTAAATCTATTAGATCAAAACCAGATTTCTAACATTTGATTATCCTTAAAAAATGTGTTTAGAGGAAACTGCCAATGACACATGACCTAAACTCACATTTCAACGAATGTGTTAAACATACGAAATAATCAAATGGATCTAATGTGGACATTTTTATTTCATCAAAGCTAATGAATGGCTTCATATTGTGGTGCGATCGTCTGAAAGCTATTTTGGGGCTTTTGTTTTCACTCTGGCATCTTACTGTCGAATGTTTGTTTGTCACTTCACTGGTTTCAGAGCACGTTGGCAGGACGAGTGTCGAAAATTGTCTGGCTGACAAATACTGGAAGATTTACAGGAACATACTGTCCTGATGAATAAATACATTCAATTAAATTAAGTTAAAGACTCTTCATCATACTAGTAGTGCACTGTGGTGATGCTCCAGAGCCTACATTCATCCTACCTGGTTCATCTGCAATGAAGATTTTACAGTCAGTGGTTTTACTTGTTTACTCTGTTATTAATATCAAATGTTTCTTGTTACACAGACAGACGGACGGAGGGACAGACGGTCAAGACAAAAGTCTTTACCTGCCAGAAGATAGTTGATGCCAATGTTTGATTTGGGAGAAGGAGGCCGACAACCTGCACAAAGAAAAAGAAATCCACTTGTGCCTTAGTCTATATTTTGGGGAAGTAACAATAAATATAAAGATACAGAAATAAGTCTTACCACTGGAGTGCCAAAAGGAATAAATCCTATTAAAAGAGAGTCAGAGTCATTGTTTGCTTTTAGTTAATGATTTGCAACATTTCATATTTCTAATCTTTGTAAAGAGATTTTCCTATAAATCACTTTTACATTTGTTCTTCTGTGAAACACATCAGTTTCTCTTCACTGATGCTTCAGCCTCCAGGGTTGAGGTCTGTACACTTTTGACCAATCAGATGTTGTGGCTACGTACAAATCTGTCGTGTATATATAGTCTCCGAGTCGGTCGTAACAAGTTAATCGCTCCTGTCTTTGAAGGTGAGACTTTGAGACCGGATCAAAATGATTGTGTTTGCTTGCTTATTCAGAACTTCTCCGTCAACGTGGGAGAGCGATTTTAATCAGCGCCCTGCTGAGTTTGACCTTTTTACAGGCCAGAGACAACCTGAAGAGCCCCGTGGAGATGTGACAGTTCCCGGGGTGAACGACACCTCCATGTTGGACCATATAACAAGGCCCCACTTCACCCGGGGCTTCCACACCGAGCTACTGTACCCGACATCCGAAAGGGCATGAGGATCTTCTCCCCGGTGTCAGGGTGGATGATGGCCTGTTATGAGCACATAATGATCCGAGTCAGACGATAATGAGTACAGATGATTTGGGCTAATTCAGATCAAATGGAGCTGAGGGAGTTTTACATGTTCTTGAAAACAAATTAATAAGATCTAAAATATGAGCACAGGGACTTTTTAACAAAACGCTCATGAAAAGTGGTGCATTTCGTTATTGCTGTGTGATTAAAGTCAATCACAGACTTTAGTGTATTTAAAAAATTAGGCCAAAACACCCCGGACACGGATCCGCCATCTTGCAATGTTGACGTGATTTGTTCGTTTGCAGACGAGGTAACGCACAAACAAACGATGGATTTTTCTTTTTACATTTTCACAGTTTTACCAGGGATTCATTCATGAATCACGCTGGAAAAAACATGGAATTGTTAATGTGACTGATTCCTATGAGTGTTCAATTTGGTGCAGCTTGGTTGAATTTAAGGGAACTACTGTTTGAAAGCCGCATGTTTCACTTCGCTGCATGTTTGTTGGATAAACAGGTCACTGTTGAGATGAGGTGAAGAGAGCGGTGTCAGATTTGTTTGCTAATTCACTCACACTTCAGATCTCTGTCTTCAGTCTGCTTGTTGTGGCAGTTTGTGTTTGTCAGTGATTGAGAGGGAAAGTGATTAAACATCTCACCTGCTTTATTTTCTGAGCTTTCCAAAGCTGCAGAGAAAAAAAACAAACATTGTGAAGGAATAAAAAAAGTACGTCAAAACATATTGGTTTATTTAAGAAGAAACTTGTAAACTGCTCTGAAGTCAAAGAGAAGATATTTCTTTTTGTTTTAGATAAACGCACATAGAGGATTCTGGCTTTTCTGACTCAACGTACTGAAACCACAGAGACTTCACCTGAGCATCAGTCACTCCAGGAGGCACAGTTCCACGTTTGAAACCATCGAGTAGCTCCACACACTCCTGCAGTCGTTTCTAAAGTGACAAAAAAACCAAACAAAGATAAAGTTAAAAAATGAAGTCAGGAAACTTTCTCCTGATTTTTTTTACTGATCATTTCTTTCTGAGATTTTCTGCTGTTTGTGCTGCACAACTCAACTTGCAGTAATCGTGCTTCACTAAAACTTTCATGCTGATTTCCAGTCGACAAATGAGTTTGCTAAAAGGTAATGAGTGGCTTTCTGCGGCGTTATCATTGTCTAATGTTGAGCTGAATACAAGGTCATGTGGCCCAATTTGTTCTAATGAGCTTGTGTGTGTGAGATCTTGTGCTAAATCACATCCATCCCTGTTCCACTCTCGTCATTAGGGGCAAGTTGAGGCTACGCCTGGCCCAGTAGGGTGCGAGGTGTGTGTGTGTGTGTGTGTGTGTGTGTGTGTGTGTGTGTGTGTGTGTGTGTGTGTGTGTGTGTGTGTGCGCATACACTCTCTCCACCCATCACAGCTGCCCCACTTGTCCACACCTCATCACATCCTCGGAGCTACTCTCGCTATTACTGTCACCAAAGAGCCTGCTAACGGCTTCATTACCCAGAGAACCACAGCGCTGAAGACTCTGTGAGCGAAATTATCACAACACAGCCGAGACCGGGGGAAACATTGGGATGTGCAGAGCCGCACAGCGTTTAGAGAGAGAACAGCCTGAAAACCAAAAGGTCACAGATATGTTCCCAGTCACAGAGATGATCCGTATTAAATGATTTTAACATCAGGGACAGTTTAAACACTCAAATGACCAAGTTGCAATTCAGTAAACGCTCCGTGGTGTTTAATATTACATGTTGACTCAGACTTTGTGAAATAATCGTCAAATGTGAAGAAAAGCTGCTTCTTTGTTCTTTGTTTCATCTTATTTTGTCAAAAACAGTGAATGAAAAGCACAATAAAGGGAAATATACCTGATATATTTTTTATCATATTAAACAACATGCTGTGATAACTTTGATGGCACAGAATTAAAAAAAACTACAGATCAAAACGGGAAAACTACGTGAAGGTTCTGACGAAACTGGATTTTGTCCATTTTCACAGATTCCATTTTTGCTCTGACTCCTCAACACAGTCATGGTCTACGTACAGTCTGTGCATTTAACCCTCAATCAGAATGAGTCTCTGCCAAAAACACACATATTGAATGAATCTGCAATATGAGATCATTTGAGGGTGTATTTTAGTTAATAGCAGCGTCTCATCTCTGTCAATTGTCATAATCCCTCAGGCAAAACCAAACATAGCTAAATGGAAAATAGCAAGACAGTTCAAGTCCTCAGACAAGAACAGACAGCCTGAAGCAGAAACTCGTATCCCTCCCCTAAAAAACTTACACCGACGTTTGGAAGATATAAAGCATCAGCTGTGAAGGAACTTTTTAAGATAAACAGAGATTAAGAGAAAGTTAAACTCAGGTTTCAAGAGAGGCTGGCACAAGGCTCAACAGTCTTTTAAATTTAATCGAGCACTAATCATACCAGCCCCCTAAATAAGTCTGACTTCCTTAAAATCAAGATCCATGAATTATTAACAGTGAAATAAAGAAAGGAAAAGTTAAAAAAAAAAAAAACACCCTCTGATCCATTTCCTGATTCAGACCTGAACACGAAACACATCCTGCCACCAAATTTCCTGGAAAGCTGTCCAGGTAGTTTTTCCATCATCCTGCCGACGAACAAATAAATGGGCAGAAAACAAAACCTCCTTGGCAGAGGAAATGAATGAGTCTGTGTACCTCCGTCACAAACAGGGTGCTGGGGTCAATCACATCCAGGAAGTGTCTGAAGCGACCAAAAAACGTGTTCTGAAAAGAAACAGAAAACACATGAGGATGAAAATGAAACGTTTGAAACCCCGTCGCCAGCGAGACAAGAGTCAAGAGAACACATGGGGTCGTCTTTACATTTGCAACTTCAACGTGTCATCACAGGAACACCTGAGCTGGGATGGAAAGGTTCAGAGACTCGAACAATAAAAACACGTTTGGGGCTGAAAGAGAAGAAACTAAGTCAGATTGTTTGGTTGAGAGTGAGACAGATTTCAGCTGATGTCACAGCGTGCCAGCTGTTTCCACACACGGAGCCTCCTCATTAATCCTACGACTGTTTCTTATCTTTTAAAGGAGCCGAATCTACTCACACCATTTGCAATTACTTCCTATAATGAGTGCACCACAAACACCTTCCCATCATCTATTCATTACCGAGCATAAGGAATAATTAATAATAATTTGGAAATACAGCAGCACACCACAGCAGCCTCAAAGGCCCCACGTCCAGTTTAATAACACTGTCTGCTAATTTAATGAAAATCTGCTCAGAGACTCCCTGAACATATGGACGGAGGAATAGTTTCATACATCTGTTGAATTATATTTCTCACCAGTTTCACTCAAACTCGACCAGTTTGAATTTTCCAACTACGAAAAGGTTTGTTTGAGCCTTTTGTATAAACATTGCATTGAAGGTTTCAGCACTTTGAACTTTGAACCCGTTCACTCAGGGTCATGAACTCTCAAACAGAGCGAGAAGCTTAAACACAGAGACAATCAGAGTTTCCACAGTTTTCTGTGATTTTTGGGGCAACTGAGAAAAACATTAGGGATTTATCTTGTGCTGCGTTCAAGGTTCCAAACAGCATTTGAACTTTAAACTCGGGTCACAGGGAGGTTAGAAGTGCTCATGTGCAGAGTTATGTTTGTTTCATCTTGTTGTTTTCAATCGTTTGTCTAATTCTAACACATTCTCTTGTATCTTCATCTTTTCTCCACAAACTGTTTGATCGCGGGACAAAAACTAGTCCGACCACCCTGACGCTAATGTTGACACACTGACTGTTTGTGAAGGTTCACGAAGGTTTCTCACCTGAACTATTATAACTGAGTGTGTAATTAAAAATAACTTGACATTACGTTTAAAACACACAGAACACGTGCAGACCCAGTTCCAGCTGTTTGCACGCGAGTTCACTTCCTGGTTTGAGACGCGAGTGAGAAACTGGTACCTGGTTGAAACGAGACTTTCCAAACTGGAAGCTCTGGTGTTCAGACATGTTCCTCTGAGTCGGTGTCTCAAAAAAACAAAACGACAACATGAATCCTCGAACTCCTTCTGACACTGAAGCGGCACGACTGGACACCGGAAGTCGACGATCAGCTGTTACGACCGAGTTGCGTGAAGGGTAATGTAGTTTACACGTGCTTCTCACGCAGGACAGGAAGTGGCGATGAAAACTACACTTTCCAGAGGAGCATGAGTTGTTTTCGATGTTTTTATTAAAGGGGAAGCTCACGGATGATTTAAAGCACACGACACAACAAACTACAGAAGGTATTTGTTGTTGGAAATGAATGCTGAGAAATTAATCATAGCAGATCAAAGTACAGAATCTGTGATGTCACCACCTCAAAGCCGTCCACATTCCCCCATTATCAATGGAGAGGCAGCTGAGTACAGGAGAGCAGAGTAAATGGAGCCAGTGGTTAAGATTATCGTTTTAATTTATGTGTTTAACTTCTTCGGGAAGCGCAGCATCAACACCTACATTTCCATCTGAGTCATTTCCATGATTGACAGTTCTGAAGCTGCTGTCGTCCTCATCCTATCTCCCCTGTTTGTAGGGTGTACCATCTTCTGTTATGCTATTCTCTCAAGGCAGGGGCTCCTCCTCTTCGGGAACCCCAGCATCAGTATTGACGCTGTCACTGAGGTCACTGAGGTCACTGTCGTATCCGTCGTAACAGCTGTTGTTATAGTTGGAATTGGTGTTGTCATCGTCATCGTTGTCATCGTCATCGTTGTCATCTTCGTCATTGTCAACATTGTCGACATCATGGTCGTCATTGTCTTCGTCACTGTTGTCGTCGTCGCCATCGTCTTCATCATCGGCGTCGTCTTCATCATTAGTGTCATCTTCGTCATCTGTGTCGTCATCTGTGTCGTCATCTGTGTCGTCACTGGTGTCGTCTTCGGCGTCACTGTTCTCCTGTTCATCCCCCTCTCTTGAACGTCTCCTGGGTTCCTGGTATTCAACACCAGCATCAGGAACTATATCCTCTTCATGTGGGGGTTCTAAAGGGAGGTGTGTGCCGCCATCATTATGATCTTCACTGTTTTCGTTATTGATATGATTGATGTCAAAATAATGCACTCTTATTTCCAGTTCAGTTCCTGCGGTCATGTTTTGTAACACAGCAATAATCTGAATGTCTTGATCAGCTAGTGGCACAATTCTGTTGATATAAAGGTCTAATATCACGTCTGCAAATCAGAGAGAGAAATATATATTACTTTTACCATTCGTAGAATTAATCTGTAAATCAGTCATCTTTTAACACTGACTGTACGTCAGAGAGATACATGTAAAATAACAATTAAAGTACTTACTATTTCTAATGTGTGGTCCGTCTCCTTGTTCCATTTGGATGGTAATATTGTCCTGAAATTCACTAAAAACTGTTTACCGGTTTATCGCGGGGTGTTCTGTTCTGTTTACAGACGGTAGGCCACCAAAATCAAAATGTAATCTCTTTGATGCTTCAGTCCTGTGATGTCCTGATGCATGGATGTTTATGATACATACAGTTCCAGAGTCACTCAATTCACATTTCAATGTAATATAGAGGGCTAGCATTTTTAGGACAGTTGCAAGGAGAGACTGATACCTGATGTGGAAAAGATGTAAATACCTTAGACAGGGCTCAGGTAGAGTTCCCCCACCACTGGCTGTGGCATCGATCATATGTTTTCATATTTACTCCTTTACTTCTACTTAAAACACACTTGCACACTTCATTTATCCTTTGCTGGAGGGGCTGCTTTAAAAACACTCTGTGGCATAAATTAATATATATTAATATATATACCCACTTCTCCAGGCACCACTACACCACTGAACATACCTAATGTTATCTAGCTTCTTGACTCAGATACTTAGCTAATTATAGACCAACATTAAACCTTCCCTTCATTTCCAAGATCCAGTCATGTGATTACTTGCACATTCATTTTATTTTATTTGAAGGCTTTCAAGCAGGATTTGGAATCAATAACTTATCCATGCACATAACAGTTAGTTGCGGAGTTCCACAAGGTTCTGTCCCTGGACCGACACTTTTCACTTTGTACATGCTTCCTTTCGGCAACTTCATCAAAAAGCACCTCATACACTGTCACTGATGCACAGATGACACCCAGCTGTATATTTCTATGAAGCCTGATGAATCTAATCATAGTGTAACTTCAGGAAAGTCTCAAGAACATCAAGGCCTGGATGACCCAGAACTTCTTACTTCTAAAGTCAAAACTAAATCTCTCAGAGAATCACTGTCTGACCAGTCACATTGGACGGTATTAGTTCGGACTCTAGCTCAACTGTGAGAAACCTTGGAGTTATGTTTGACCAGAACATGTCATTTGACCAACACATAAAACTATATCAAGAACAGCTTTCTAGAACTATTAGTAGAACAAACAATCATATTACTCCTGTCTTAGCTTCTCTTCATTGGCTCCCTGTGAGATTCAGAATGGAATTGAAGATCCTGCTCCTGATTTAAGAAGTATTAATATTTTTGAAGAGATGAGGGATCTTTTTCTTCTTTGTTTGGTTTATTGACGGGTAACAGCCAAGATCAAGGTGCACCGTTCCTGCAGGTACTGCAAAACCAGGTTGATGCCTGGAGCAGAGCATCTCCCCTATTCCATCTCCCCATGGTGATTGTGTTCTTCTTCCTACCTTCTTCTTCTTTCAGTTTATTGGTGGGTGGCAACCAACATCAAGGTGCACTACTGCCATCCACTGTGTGTCTCAATATCCTACTTCCTTTTCTTCTTCCCCTTACGGAACTGTATCTTTTTCTTCTTTGATCGGTTTATCGGCGGGTAGCAACCAACTCCAAGGTGCACCTGCCAAACCACCTACTGCCGAGCCCTTTTCATTACTTCACACCTGTGCTGCTTTAAAGATGATAACGTAGCCCCCTAGTGGTGACTTTGATTGTTTTTCTGTAATAATTTAACTGCTTTTGTTGTTATTCAATTTAAGTTTTTTGTTTGTTTTTCAACCCTATTTTACGGCCGTGCATGCAAGAGTTTATATTGTTATTAGTATTAAAAATGCCTATATATATATATATAAATCATCATCTTAAAAATAAATCTGTCTTCACTTGTGTAGGGGGTGAAAATAAAAAGATCCATTCCTTTTATATTTTAATACAACACACGTTACAGTCCAAACAAACCCTTGTGGTGGATATGGATTAGATTTGGGATTATCAATTTATTTTTTATGGTTTCTGTCTGAAATGGGTTTTTCTGTTATGTCTTTTATTATCTATGCACTGGAACTGCTGGGTTTATTTAATTACTATTTTTATAACCTAACTTGATTTTTCCTTTTTGTTGATATCTCTTTATTTCTGTCTTTTACAGAACATTTCACTTTACCCCACTTATGAAGACATACATGTGAGCGTTCATATACAATGTTGTTTTTCTATATTGAAAATGACCATGAATATAAATCATAATAAAAAAAAAATCTGTATTCACTTCTGCAGGGGGTGGACCAAACTAAAAACAATGCATTTCACATTTCAGTACAACAAAACAAAATTACACAAGATGAAGGAACGTCTTTGTCATCTCTCCTCACAAAGAACCGATAAAGACCTTAGAGGTGAAACAGGTGTAACTGCAGCTTTTGTCAGTTCTGCTTGAGAAATCAGAAATGTGGTGAACTGTTTAAGTTTCACTGTGATGAGTTACACCCAGCACTTCCACTGATTACATTTTATTATTAAATATTTATTAAAGGTTCAGTGTGTAGGATTTAGTGACATCCAGTGGTGAAGTTGCATATTGCAGCTGAACACCCCCCACCTCACCCAAAGAAATCAACAATTCACACTATTTAGTTGAAACACACTAGGGAAGATGTCACCAGGATTATTTTACATCTCACCTAAATCTTACACACTGGACCTTTAACTTTTAACTATATGTCTGTTATAAAATGTAAATCATTTTAAATTATAGACCTTTGTTCCTAACACTGATATAAAAAGACCTGAAACTAGATTCTCTTTTTAAAATATCTACATGTTTACGTTTTAGTGAAATGGGAGCAGTTGCAAAATTGCCAGAAAATAACCCTGAATGCAAACTTGAAATCGTATCGCTCACAAAAACACACACCACCGGAGAAAGTTGCACAACCAAACATATAGTGAGCAAGAAACACAAAATATTCTTTATTAAATATACAAAATTTGTGAAACAGAATTGCATCACGAGTTGTAAACTTTCCAATCTTACATACTACCTTACGCACATTCCACTGGCTACACAATCAAGGACAAGGAACAATCAATTTAAATTAAAACCTTTTTCAAAATGGAAGACGTGGAAGAGGACTGCGCTGCGAAAGTGCCGAGTCACACTGAATATGTCTCTACAGTCATCTACGCACTTGATATTGCCGTCGCATAGCGAGAACTGAGATGGAAAGACGGTGATGGACGAGTTTGTAACGCTTCAAGCTCACTGGCTAGTCGTTGTCGTGGTGTCAAAGGCCGAGTGCTAAAATCACAGAGCGATTAGAAAGTGCAGTAGGGTGTAAAGTAGATCTAACTATACCGACATCGGACAGGTACAGTAGAGTCATGTTCTGATGGTTGAATAGTGCAAGAACATCCACGAATGCTGTTAAAAGTGGCATCATATCAGAATATCAGAATACTTCATGGTGTATCAATCTGCTCCATAGATTAAGTTTCAAGGCTTTTTTTTGGCATGTCACAGGAAATCCCTGTTCCGCTCGGTTTCTACTGGTATGCATACAATTTATTTTTGTGCAGTGATCCAAACAATATCATAACAAAGCATCAGAAGGAAAAAAAAATGGGTGAACAGATGGCTTTTCTTTTTCAAAACCAGCCCCGAGCCCCGACGAGCAAAATGAAGTGCTTGATTCTTAATGAGCTTCAAAACAAAGCAAAAAATAAGGCAGTGTTTGGCATTTCAATACGGCAATATATGCTGTAACGTGTGGTATATATCCCTTTATAAACACCTGGAAGCTGTAGCGCTATGCGTGCCTGAGGCGAAGCGGATGTGACACACAGACACTGGGGGAGTGGGAGTCAAGTACCAGCACATCGGAGCCGTGTCGATAACGAGCACATGGGCAGAAGGCAGAAGCATGAGATCCGAGGAGCTGCGGCGATACTGAGTGATGCCGTCTTCGCCTGATAACACCGTGACCCATATGACCACCAGTTAGCTTATGTGGCTGAGCATTATGGGTAATTTCAAGAGGAAAAAACAAGCATAAACACCACATGTCCTGCGTAGGAAATGAAAACCCTTCACCTGTTGGCTAAGAACACTTTTGAACATTCGTACGCTACAATCACTTCCCGGTAACGTGCAGGTGGCGAGGCCGAGCTCTCACGCCGCTCATTTGGTTTTGTAGTTTTCTAAAACCGGTCACAGAACTCGATGCGTCTGTAGAGAGTCGATCCATAACAACAAACATCTGCAAAAGATTGTCGTGATCAGAAACACACTGATGGTTTTACATGTTTTGACCCATTAA
Organism: Paralichthys olivaceus; assembly: GCF_024713975.1. Lineage (NCBI taxonomy): Eukaryota > Metazoa > Chordata > Actinopteri > Pleuronectiformes > Paralichthyidae > Paralichthys > Paralichthys olivaceus. The sequence continues at coordinate 5,946,414 of NC_091104.1, forward strand.
ATAGAAACTGTGCATCAGGGAGATGATTCTACAAATAACGATTCATTTTTCTTTAGACCAGAAACTATTTTTTAGAATTAGAGAATTCACCAAATATTTTTAAAAACTAAATTAAGCAATTAATCAATTTCAGCTCAACTTTCCGTCCTTCAAGGCAGCTACTGGCTCCAGTTCATTTCAGTTAAGCAAGAAAGATTACTTGCAGATATTTGAAACTAATGGGACTAATTATTTTGTTGCCTTTACTTATAAGTTTTTCAGAGGTGTTAGGTGTTCCACTGATTTTTTTCCTAATCTATTAATGTTTTAATTTATTGTTTATGCTTCTCAATTTTGAATTGAACTTTTACAGTAAAATCAATATCTCTTTGTTTTGAAGTGTGACTCTAACAAAACAGGAATGTTTAGGACGTCACCTCACAGACAAATTATGACATTGATCATCCATTTCTGACTTTTTGTAGAGCTACTGATTGATCCACGAATTGAAAAATATCTGGCAGGTCGAACAGCTCCTGTTCTGAAGTTCACAGCGAAGAAACAAAAAAGGACAAAACTGAGAAGATGTTTCTCTTCTCGAGCTGGTTTCAAGTCTCCACACACTGATTTTCATGCTGCACTGAAATAAACCGAAACCAATGTCTGTCTCAAAGAAGGACATGAATCTAAAAAGTTATGTTCGTCTTTGGAATCTGGAACAGATGCAACAATCTGCATTTAATGGACGAGTGCGATGTTAGTTGTTCGTGCGTTGCTATGGACTGAAACCTCTCCAGTCCCTCTCTCTCTCGTGTTAAGGTGATAGAAGTGAGACGTAAGGTGAAAAGGAGGAACCGAAGAAGAACCTGGTCTTTAGACCCGCTCACTCCTCTGTGAGCGTTAAAAAAAAAACCCAACTTGCCATGTGAACCTGAAAACAACCTGAGGACCCGCTACATTCAGAACCGCCCCAGCCACCTTTAGACGAGGATGTTACAGCGCAGTAAAGCACGCCGGCCGGAACACGACGCCTCGACATCTCTCGGTGCCTAAATATTGGTATCAAAAAGGACAGCGTAGCAGTGAAAAGACTAAAGAGCTGTTGTGGAGGTTAAGAGTGAACGGATGAGGATTGGACTGCAAAATCCTTCGTCACTTTAACTTGGAGCGCACTTGCAGGAGCGTGGGCTTCTGCTCCATGATGCGCACCAGCAGCGTGTCGATGTAGTCCTCCAGATCTCGGACCTGCGGCTTCAGCCTCCTCAGCTCCACCTCCCGCTTGGCCAGCAGGACCCTCTGATGCTCGAACTCCGCCTTCTGCCGCCGCAGCTCCGCCTCCCGCTGCACCAGCAGGGCGACCAGTTCGCTGTGGGTCAGGTGGTAGTACGATCCCGCCCCCTCGGTCAGAGACTGGGGGCAGAGAGAGGGAAGCAACAAACGATAAGAGCGGTGCGATGGTTATGTTTTCACCCCCTGGCCGTTTGGTTCTGGTTTGTTTATGTTTGTCAGAAGCAAAAACTACTGAAGAGATTTCAAGAAAACAGGATGAAAAGATCGAGAAAGAAGAAAGAACCTGGACGAAGGGGCAGATCCAGTCATCTGAAAACAAAACATCGGACATTTGTGGGACTGACTTCTGAGTGTGATTTGTTGCAGCTTGATTTAATTTAAGGAGACAGTTGGGCCTTGGTGGAGATGTCCACTCTACTGAGTAGTGGATTTAATTTATCAAACTTTAATTATACTTTAAGCACAATGACTCATCTGTAAGTTATGAAAGTATAGTGCCTCGTAACACTTTCCATGACTTTTCTCTACTGTATTGCAGTTTTACTCTCGATATTAAAATGACGGATGTACTGCACCTTCCTCCGGTCCGTCTCCGTCTCGCTGATCTGGCTGCTCCTCCCTGGGTGGATGGTGGACTTGAGCTTCTCCAGGCCGGTGGCCAGCACTGACCGGCCCTCAGTCCGCTTCTCCTCAGCCAGCACGGCAGTGGTCAGGGGCCTCACTGGGTGGGGGCTGGACGGGACAACAGCCAGAAATACATACAGTACATAGAGTCAGGTATTACACGTGATACAGCGGCAACACCTTTGTTCAACAGGTGACTTTAAGTGATGTAAGGAACCCGGCCTGGTCACCGCGCTGCAGGTCTATAGTCATTTGGATCTTTGTGTGACATGATCTTTCAAAGTTGAACGGATGAAGAGGAACTGAATTTAGAGAATAAAGTGTTGACATTAATTTTTCCTTCCTCCGTCAAGATTCGACTACAACTTTTTTCTGGAGCTCTGGACCATTTCTCGCAGTCTCAAGATGATTCAAATGAAATTCAAACAAATGTATTTCAGTTACATAAGATGATAAACAGGATCAAGAACGATGACAACATATTTCTATTTCACCAAATGTATTCGATTTTTTTCTGAGATGGCTCAAATGTCAGCTTTTTTGTGGTGACACCGACATTGCTTTATTCTGAAAATTACACGTAACACAACCCTGATTTCCTTTGGGAAGCGTCACGACATCGGAGAAATATTGTCAATGTTCTGAAATATTTGACATGGGTTCAAACACGCCACCGTCTTATTACTTCAGTTCAGGCCAGCATGAGGGACATTCTCAAATTACAATATTACAATAACAGGAAAAACAACTTCCTGTGTCGGTGACCTACATTTAGAAGGAACCTTATTTTACTTCATGCTGCGACAGCGCTGGTTTTACATTTACAGGTTTCATCATTATCTTATAGCAGACTGCTCTGTAGACCTGCAGCGTGACACCAGACATGGATGCAGGTTAGACAGGGTGAGAGTCCTCGCTGAAGGAAACGCTGGTGAAAATTGAAATTAAATGAGCTCGAAACTGAAAGACTTAATTGCATGCGTTGGTGCAATCAAACAAGGAGAAGTGTGTTAAATGTGTTATTACCCCGAGGTGAAAAGGAAATGCTATCAGTGACACAACAACACCTTGTTTGCCTCGAATCCAGCCTGGTTTCTGGTGGAGGTTTTGGCAAATGAGTGTGGCTGCCAGCCCTGTGGGGAGGTTTGTGTGTGTGTGTGTGTGTGTGTGTGGAAATAATCAGGGCAAAATAATAACTGCTAATTGGCCTGAGGCTCTGTTTCCCCTCCTGTCACCACACACAAGACACCTGCAGAGGAGTCCTGTTAACGTCAGTGTGTGTGTGTGTGAGATGAAAAAGAGAAGGTCACACCACAAAAGGAAAAAACCCCTTGAGAGCTGGTGACTCGGCAGAAGCGGAGCGGCAGAAGAAGACTGAAGAAGACGACAGGATAGAAAATTCTGGAAGCTGGATCCCCTCCACCTTCTCACCGAGCATGTGCAACCTCACCTGTTCTGCTGACTGGCTGCCTCCTGCTGCTGCTCCTGCGTCTCCTCAGGCTCTGGCACGGCAGCTTGTGCCGTGCTGGGCGGTGACTTCACCAACGCACTGGCAAGGGGAGGGAAGGAGCAGAGCACTACATGGGAGCTACTAGGAGTTAGAGAGGGAGCAAAGGAGGTCAGAGAAGGGAGGGTGGGGTCTGGTTGAGCCGAGGAGGACTCCTGTATCGCACCGGGGTCGCTCCCGAAGGAGGGCAGGAGGAGTTCGTCAAAGCCGGGCGTCAGGGTTCCCTCAGAGTGGGAGCGGTGTAGTGTGGCAGACTGGGTTTGAGTGTATCTTGAGAACTCGTCATCGAAGACACTGCTTTGGTTTTCCTCACCTTCTTCATCGAGCGTCTTTGGACCGCAGCTGTCCTCGGAGTCTTTAAGTGCTGCAGGGAGAACTTCTAGACCAAAATCATCCCCCATCGAGAACTTTGTCCCGTCATCGCCTCCACGACGGGATTCTTCAAATCTGTCGGTTTGGTTGATTTCTCTGTTCGACGACGTGGATGCACTGGTGGACTCTTCTCGGCCCAAAGCAGCGTCAGCAGTTGTCTGAATGTCGCTCAGCTCACCGCAGAGCGTCTCTTCGAACTCAGAGACGCTGGAGGACGGGTGAGAGGCACAAGTCTGGTAATCTTGCGAGTCAGTGCTGACATAAAGACTTTGTAGGAAGCTGCTGGAGCTCTGATCAGACACCTGAGTGTGCAACAGTGTGCTGTCGAGGTCGAGGCCGGGTCTGGTTTCACCGAAAGCCCCAAATGAGACTGGAGTGGACCGGCTCGCCTCCCGACGCCCTAAACTGGTGTCCAACAAACGCTGCTTCAGATCAGGGGAGGAGGTCAGGATGTATAACGATGGGAGTGTGGAGGAGAATTCGTCGTCTGGAGTCACGAGGATGTTCACATGTTTATTGTTGTTGTCAGAACTATCATCAAACTCCTCAGAGAAATCCACTAAAGAGCTTTCAAACAAATCGGGGCCTTTTCCTGCACTTTCATCATCAGACGGTAAAGAGACGTTGGATTCCAGTTGTAGTTCAGAGAGCTTCGGCAGCAAGTCGTTGGAAATGTTAAGCGTCTCGGTATCTGCACTTTCTCTTTGTGTCTCTCTCGTGAACTCGAGCTCCTGATGTGGAATCAATGGGGACTGCGGTGCCTCTGAAGTGTCAGGACCTCCTTCCCTATCCTGCGGCTGGATAACAGTTTGCTGTGCGACATCAAACGCCGTCCAATCATTTGACCTGTTGCTAATGTCATCTTCAGATTCTGAGGGCTTTGGATTTTGAGACACGGCGGACTCTGGATGTTGGATGTTGCTCTCAAAGTTCCGTGCCTCAGCTTCCTCGAAGGAGGATGCAGATAATTTATCGGGATAAGAAGAAAGACAGGAGAGGAACTCGTCCTCGACCGAGCTGCCGAGACCCGACGAAGCAGGATCCAGGGAGCTGCTGTTGAGCTGTGTGGATGAAGTGTTACAGGGGGTCTGGTGCATGTTAGTGTTGGGTATATTTGTGTTAGTGGTACTGTTAGCTCGATTAGTTTCCGTGCAAGCATCAAGGTTTGATAGATCAGCAGGATTCAAAGTTGTGTTGTCGCTCTCAGAGTTGATGTGTTCTGGGATTGTTTCAAGGAACTGTGCAAATGCGTCAGTGTCTTCTTGGGACGGGTCTTTTCTGCAGGGTTGGTGACGTAGTGCGTCATTTACACTCGTGTTCTGATCCGTTATGGAGAGTAATGTTTCTTTATTATTGCAGTTTTCCAGTGGATGGTCACTGGGCTTGTTTTGCTGTGTTTTGCAATCTGTGCTCAGGTCCTCTGGAGACTGCAGCCTGCCAGCTGCAAACGCTTCAAAAGACTCGTCCCACTCTGAATCTGGCTCCGGCTGCCCAGCGGACATAAAAGTGTCGGAGAACTCCTTGCCTAAATGTTTCTCAACTTCGGCCATCCGGTCACTCGTTGCAACATCTGTGCCAACGAAGGAGTCCTCTGTGGTTGGGCTGTCGTGGGTCAGAGTGTGGTTGGGGTTGCTCGCCTGCGGAAAGAGCTGAGCTATGGGGGGCCGGGAGCTGGAGAGATAGGGCAGAGGAGGCAATGGGGGTGTTGGGGGCTGAGTGGTTAGCACGTCGTCATAGAAAGGGTTGTGCTGGAGGACGGAGAAGAAAGGGTTGCAGGGGGATAGGGGAGGTGGTGAGGTCTGTGAGCGGCAGAAGGGGTTAGTGTGATGCAGCGGAGAAACCGGAGAGGTAAGATCGACCGGGGGACTCGAGGGGTGGTTACTAGAGGGGAGGGGATCAGTGGTGGGGTCTAGTTTAGGTGACACCACCAGGCTGTGAAAGGAAACGCACAAAGTCCTCGTGATTAGTGAGGACACACGACTGTACGTCTGCAGAAGGTTTTCTGTCTCATTTCACATCTTTACCCAGTATTTTTACTCACTGCTTGTGTATATAAACAGTATAGAGCCCGAACAATATGGATTTTTTTGGGGGCAGGTGCAATATTAAGGAGTAAAAAAATTCCAATACCTAAGTGAGGTCTGATGTTTAACATTAAACCATAAACTTTATCATAAATATCTATAAATAAAAACAGAAATACACACACATCCCCGACAACTGATACATCGGGTCGGGTTCTAAAACAGTTTTGACTTAAATAAAAATGTAAAGTCGTTTTAATTCCCTTAAAGGTTCAGTGTGTAGAATTTAGTGACATCTAGAAAACATCACAAGGAGTATTTTATATTAAATTAGATCTCTTTCACCTAAATCTTACACACTGGACCTTTACCTTTTCTTATTTGATTCGATCGCTGGTGGTTTTGTTGCTTATAAACCAGAGTCTCTACAAACTAAAACCAGCTGTCAGAGTAACTGGAAACATTTTATAATCTCAAAATGTCCTCATCTGTAACTGTATTAGTTGCCTCATACTTGTTTTTGTATATCTATGCATCTAAAACACGTATTTCTGAGCCTCACCTTTGTTTTCCCTGATATTTTGCGGGAGATGCAGCTGGGTGTAGTGATTACTTTGTGCTACCGCTGCCAACTTGGCACCTCTCCCCCTCTGAGGATCTGAGCATGTGGTTGTGTAAGCGATGAAAACGTAAAGTTACAGCGCTGGCAGAAAGGTATTGAGTGTACTATGGTCCAGAACAGCTGACCTCGCTTCAATCAGCAGGTGCTTATCAGACCATTATTCTGTTGTGGATGGAAATATTATGACTGTGTGCTTGTTTTTTTTCTTTCTTGTCTTGGGTCAGTGAACTGATAAAAAAATTTAAATAATTGTCAATAAGGGTTTTTGGAGAACTGGAGTAAAGATTTGATTCATATTAGAAACCAACACAAAGAAGAGGGAGAACGTATGGAACAGCAGGCGACAGCTCCCAATTAAATTACCCACTTCAGATTGTACACACACACACACACACACACACACACACAGACACACACACACACACACACACACACACACACACACACACACACACACACACACACACACACCACAAGAGACCAATACTTGTTCCAGCCCACATCCTCATCTTTCCTATGAAACTGACATTCTCACTGAACCGTGTTACAGCGTTTGCGACGCTTCAAGCTTGATGGAGCTAATTTCACGAGAGCAGCTCCGTCCTCCATCTGCATTGCAGAGACCTGCTGTAACCAGAGACTGAGACACCAGGGGCCGAGGACAGACGCGCACAGAGCTGGAGGCAGCGTCTTGCCGCCATGCTGGCACGCAGGAAGTGGAAAGTAAACAACCACCATGATACGTGTTCGACGTAACGACACCATGGACACGGAGTTTGAAACTGAACCCTCGGGGACCAGGGGGCATTTTAAGAATTTACGTCTTTAAGTTTTATTTGAGAAAACACAACTTTACTCGATCCTTGTGCTCAGAATATTTGTCTTTAAATTATTAAAATAGGTTCTAATCTCTGGGATTTAATGGTGTTGGTCAGATTAGCCATTTCCCTGTTTACAGTTCTTATGCTAAGCTAGGCTAACCATGTTATGACTGTATATATAAAGATGGAGGACACGACAGCTCCCTAAAAGTGAAGCCAATGCGTCTCATTCGCCCCCTGGTGGCTGGCTGCAGTATAGGTTAAGAACCCTGCTAAACCTCCATGTTAGCAGATGGGACATGGAGCAAACTAAAAAGTCAAAGTAAACGTTGGATATTTTGGCTTGATTGCTGGATGGTGGGAGGAAGTGGAGACGTGTGGTCCATCTTTACAGTCTCATGGTGAAGATTTCAATTTTAGCACTGAACCGATTCTATCCTTTATGTATTTTAGGGTTTAAGGCATTTACCTGTAATTTTTTTTTTAATTCAAGGCTTCAAAACGCCTCCGAATTCACAGTTCATCAACAACTTGAGCAAAGTTGTGTTTAAACGTTGCTGCCAATGCGTCAGCCTGCACCTCAAACACATTCCTTCACGCCAGCATTTTTTTAAAACCAGAATACAACTCAAGTACACAGATCACATGCGATAGGACCTGAGTGTTCGAGCGGAGATGCAGGGGACTCTTAACGGTGCAGGTTCAAACTCTTAACGGGCTCAAGAGCACGTAAGCTGCTTTTCACCACATTGATGTAAATCATATTTATACTGAAATGTGATGTAAGATAACTCATCACCTGCTGAACCCATCAGTGTGTGATGAGTTGTCTCTGTGTTCACAGTGTGTCTCTCACCTTGGTTTGCTGTTTGAGTCCTTAGATCCAAACCAGCCCTTGTGTTTCTCCTCAGTGGCAGCGGGGCCCTCCTCCGACCCGTCCTTGACCTGACTCTGCCCTTTCCCAGCAGAATCACTCCTCCCGTGGGGGAACAAGTTCCTCCTCTGCTTCTTCCCCTGGCTGTCTGACAGAGCCGCCTGTCCCAAACGCTCCTCTTCCTCCTCACCCTGCATGGGGCCTCTTTGCTCCAGAGCCGCTGCTATGGCTGCCTTTTCCTCCTCGCCGGGTTTGTCAAAGGACCAGCGGCGCCCGTCGCCCACAGGGGCTTTGTGGGGGTCTGCGGACGCCTGCGGGTTGAGGTTCTGTAGCGACACTGACACGGGCAAAGACTTCTGCAACAGTCCCAGGCCTAAGGAGTTGACGGGTTTTCCTGAGCCTGGGTCCAGGGGCTGGACTTTGTAAGCATGGCTTCCGTTAACGCACACAGTGGGCTGAGGCACTGCTATGGTGATCTCACCGGCCTCGTCACCGGAGTCACATCTGAGCGAGGGCGACTTGGGCGACGTGTATGTGTGCTCTGCAAAAGAGAGGAGAGAAACGGAGATGGGGGGAAATGGAGGCAGGTAATCAATGGCTTTGCTAAATTTAATTTACAGGCAGCTAAGTCGGGTGATAAAACATTGTAATGTCTTTGCCTTTCACAGCAGGGTGGGTCAGAATCTCTGGATTAATTCACCTCTGTGTGATTACTCAGTTCTAGTATAATGGGAACTGTTGCTCTGTGCTTCACTGTGCAGAGTCAGTCTCTCTCTCTCTCTCTAACTCTGCAATCAGGCGATTTAACAAAGCAGACGAGACTCAGAGGAGCTCGAACCTCCGCAAAATCCACACGGCTGTCAAAACACAGCAGCTCCACATGGAGTATTTTCACTCACATTTAATTAAGTCTTTGTGGGTCTATTGTGAAGTGGAGACGCACACGTTCCCCCAATTTATTTTCACTTTGTGAGCTGATTGCAGCAACACTATGGTCGTCCAGCTGGAGGATAAGGACACAGCATTTTCTCTGTCGTGATGGTTTTTAAGTTTTACAAATATGAACCAATGTATTATTATTATTATGATCACGCTAATGAATTAGCTCAAACAGAATCTAATACAAATATAGTAAAGAAATAATAAGAACATAAAATTAAAGGGAAAAAAAGTGGATTATTTGTGGCCTCTCACTGAAATCTACCGTTGGACTGAATGTGAATCCAAACATGGTCTATCCTCTGGGGATTCTCACCTGGGGAGTTGTCTGCCGTCAGGTTGCTGCTGTTACTGGGGGAGTTGGACAGGTCAGAAACCACCACACTGATCCCCGCTGTGGGACTGAGGCTCCCGCCCCGCGACGACTCGCTGCTCTCTGAGCCGAGAGATGTGCTGGAGCGAGTGTCCGACGACTTCCTCAGCTTCCCTCTCAGGAAGAAGGTCCTCATCTTGCTCCGCCGGGCCTCGCCCCCCTCGTCGTCCTCGTATTCCTCCTCGCCTCCTCCATCGCTCGGCAGCCGGTGACGCATCCGATACAAGGACCCGTTTCCACTTGTCTGGACGGCCGAGGAGGAGTCCTCCTCACTGGATCTCCTCTTCCCCCTCATGCGTTCTTTGAGCTTATTGAAGGTGGAGGTGCCTTTGTCCTTCATCACGAGGTCGTACATGCTGGCTGTCAGGTTGTTTCTGGTGAACTGGACGGTGACTTGAATGTCTCCTCGCTCCTTCTCCTTCTTCCCCGTCTTGGAGTTGAGTCTGTACCACCTGCAACAGAAAACATTTAACATTTTAAAGTGTTTCCCTGTAGCCGTCTGACAAGTCGATATAATTAATCAGCAGCGATTCTGATTATTGATTCACTGTTTGAGTCATTTATCAAGTAAAATGCAGAATGATTTCTGGTTTCAGCTTCTGAAATATGAGTTTCTATCATTGTAAAGTTGATGTCGTTCTCTCATAAGCCACGGTGTGAGGGCCGAGGCAATAAAACAACATCAGTCACTATCAGAATATAAGTTTGATCAATGGCAATATAACAAAAAGCAGCGAGGAAGCAGAGTGTGGGGGTTTCATTTATCCTCCTCAGATCTGTTCAATGTTTTTTAAGTGTTTATCCTTTCAACTTTGACTCAGGAGAAAAAGTCAGTGTTTAAACTTAAAATAAATTATATATTAAAAAGATGTTATTCCCAAACACAACATGACTCAACAGGTGGAACTCCTCGACAGCTTCAATCTCTGTTAAAGATCAATAACTACATAAGAAAAGTTGTTTGAATTCATCACCACTCTGCTTTGTGAGTGACTTCTTCTCCATGGCTGTCGAGGATCATGGGTAATGTAGTGTTTAGACGTGTCTCATTGATTTTATCAGAGTCAAAGCTCAAGTCATTTAAAAAGTGATATTAGAAACTCCAGTGTTTCTGATTTAAGAAACATTTAGAGGGAAATAATTGGAGATGTTACAGTGACTGTCGACCTCTCACTCCTCCAATATTAAAACTGACATTAAATTCTTCAGTGTTCTCATAATTAAATTATATTAAAATACACATTTATTGTTTTTTCTTTTCTTTTTTTTTTTTAAACACACACAAAACTCAACTTGAGTCATGAGTCAGTTTGGCGAGTGGGGTCATAAAGTAACAAGATTTATTCTGTTGTAATTATAAAATGGGCCAAAATGTCGTGTGTGTGTGTGTGTGTGTGTGTGTGTGTGTGTGTGTGTGTGTGTGTGTGTGTGTGTCTCTCTGCCCTACTAACACACTAACACACAGCTGTGTGTGGTCAAACATCCCACAATGCCTTGGGGAGGCCTCTTGTTTTTTAATCATTCTGTGTTAAACAAGAACAAAGAAGTAAAACAATGGCCATCTCTGATTTAACAGTGCGTGTCCTACATATAACAACAGACCCTCCGTAAAAACTGATTCTCCCCCTCCTCTGAATTCCTTCACTGCACAGAGCAGCAGTTCTTAGAAACCCTGCTCCTGCTGCGAGGAACAATGACACGATGACACCTCCCTGTGACTCATGGGAAAGTCTCATCTGGTCTGTTGTGACTGGTTTTAAAAGAAAAAGAGGAAAATTCCCCCAGCGAGCACACGTTTCCGACACCTGATGCCAACAGGGAGTTTTGCGTTGCAGCGACAGAAAGACAAACCAAGAGCCAAGACCTACTTTTATTTTTTCACTTCCTGTGCTGCCGGGCTATTTTCAAATAACGCCTCGACCACAGCGACTCCGAGTTCCTGCATCGAGAGGCTGAGTGACAAACACCTGCCCAAATTCACAATCATTCTCTGGTACAAGTTCATGTTCTGTAGCTTCGTGACATCATATAACTAGAATGGCACTCTAGTTATATAAGCACCTCCACCAAGGCCCAATATAAATTCAATCACGCTGCACCAGATTCCACACACACATAGATGTCAGGTCCCTAAATGTGCATTATTTGTTTCTTTGACATTGATTTCAATTACAGGTCGTGCGTTGGTAAAACTCAGAACTATATACAACTTTAATGCAGAAATATAACACAGGATGTCAGAGATATACGTGGGAGGGAAAGTAACACTTCAGGGACGACTGCAATATCCTGTTCTGTCGAGTTAGCAAGAAAATCTAAATGTCATGTTGTGGAACGTCAAATGTGCGACTGCGAAATGTTACAAGAGGTTAAAAGGTAAAAGCTGAGAGATGAAAGCTCCAACATGAAAGGAAACTAAAGAGCTGTTACTATGGGATTCTGTACAATATGAATCACATCTGTAGTTGTGAGAAAATCCCTTAAATACACATGGTGCAGGTTTATTAAACAAGTTTCTGCTGCAGAGAGAGTGAAACAACGTTTTTACAACCCTGAGCAGTCTCACCATAATATTTTGAGAGATTCTTGCTAAAGGTTTTTTTTTTTTTTCTATTTGAACTTACAGACATTTTTGGAATTTTTGAGGTTCCAGGCAGCTTTATACTTTGTTGAACTGAAAAAATGATAAGTTACATGTGTAGCTTACTTTTGGCTGCAAAGGAATGAGGACAAAAAAAAATAAAACTGCAGAGATTTGATAAAAGCCTTTGAGACTACGAAGTCTTATACAAAGTCAGTGGCTTTATTTCCAGGTTCATTTTGGTTTTGTTTGATCACAAATTAAAAGAGACAAGAAAACTCTGCTCCAACGAACACACATATTAGTAGGTTGTCATATAATCATCATCATCATCATCATCCAGCCACCGACCTCGACTTCAGCCCTGAAAACACTGTGACACCAACGAAACTCCGCGGCCACGAAAAACACTTAGCAAAACAAACTCCAGAGCTTCCAGAGCAACGCAGAAATAACAAGCAGGTGGAGCCGCAGGACAGAGGAGAGGAATGCTGCTGCTGCTTTTCATAGCCGCACCAGAACAAAACATCGCGTCACATAAATACACGTTAACAAACCCACATGTCATTTATACGCGTCAAAAGGGGAAACAAGAGGAGGACCGACACTCCCATGTATAAAACAAGCAGCGGTGAAGTTTTTGCATTTGTCAAACTTGACAGAGGCTGACCATCATTCTTAGATTATATTAATCCAGTTAAGTATTAAAATCTCGTCAAATCAAATCCTGTGAGCAGATTATCAAGCAATGAGTAAGCAAAGTAAATTCCTGAGCTTTAAACCGGTTTGTTCTCTTCCTTTCTTTTCTTTTTTTTTTTTTATTATTTGGAAGCAGCACAAATATTTTTGCTTTGTGTCGGCTCTTGCTCCTGCGACTACAATTGTATTCGCTGCCTCAGTTGCCTGTTAGGTGTGGACTCCAGTTTCACACCGATGCTCCAACAATAGTATCAGTCCTCCGTCTGACAGAGCCCTGGCCAACTCCCTGCAGCCGAGGTGGGGCTCACATTCCAAACACGGGACCAGGGAGCGATGTGAGGGTTTTCTCCTGCAAACGTCAACTTACTACTACAGCCGCCAGCATTGATTTCCCCGTCCACACATTGTAACTATTGTTAGTCTCGCTCCAAAGACTCTACTGACACAAACCTCCAATTTTGTGATTTATTTGCTTTTTTGTCTTTTTTAATTCGACCTTTGTCGGCTGAATAACAGGAAATAAAACAGAGGAGATCATTTGCTTCTGCTGACTCGTACCATCTCGTAAGCTCTTTTTCATCATCCACGCATTTTGAAGACGATGCAAAGGCCTATTTATACATGTGCACCTGGGCTTGTGGGTCACGTAACGCATGAACAAGCCTGACGACGAAGAATGTGAACGTATATAAAAAAGTAAACGTGAAGCCTTAATACAGAAACTGCAGCGCAGAACAAAAACAGCCTGTGCACTCGTGCAGAACAGTCTGTCACAGAAGAGGACTGCACACTTCCACCAGGCTGTTGACCCGTCACTGTGAAGCATTGTGGGTAATAAACACCGATCCGCAATAACCAAATGTTCAAACTGATTTGTGAGCATGAGTTGTTTTTAATGCACAATCCCATTCCAGAGCTGCAGAGCATGACAGGATATCTGCTTCCCCATCTTGCAAAAACAGGAAATCACAACCCTCCACCCCGTCCCAGCGTGACACCATCTCCTCATCTCGGCCTGCTCACTGAGGAGGAGATAGGAGGGTTTTTATTTTCTCTTCCAGCTGCCGTGTTAGTCTTCAGCTTGCAAAGTACACGTCTTCTGTGGAGCAAGTAGATCCCTGTAGAAACCAGCCTCCGAGGCAGGACGGGGCTGGAATAACGAGACAAGTAGGCTATCAGCTTATTTTATCCAGCGTGTGCTGGGTCTCTGTGGGGATCTGTGAGCCTGGGTGGCATCAGAGCCAGACAAGAGAGGCTCTCTGAGGTAAAAGTGGTGCCAAGGGCAAAGGATCTGTGTCAGCTGAGGAATTTAGCGTCTTGTTCATGTTGGAATTTCAGGTTAGATTGCTCTGAGATACACTTTTCTTCAGCAGAGATAGTTTGTCACCGCTCAGTCTGAGACAACCATAAATATGTGAGGTGACAGCTGCTTCCAGTTCTGTGAATCCCCAGATATCGGGGAAGCAAAGGAGGTGTCATGTGAAGAAGCAGATGCTGGAGTCTACTGGTGAAATTTCCCTTAAAACCATCTTGGTTATTGTCTTCTTGTTGTTGCCGTGAAGAGAACAACCCTCGAAACGCTACAGAGACAGTTGGTGTCTGTCGCCTTTTCCCAAAAACAAGCCGAGTGCACTGTGTAAACTTCCACGTTGGTCTTTTACGTTTTATTGCAGCGATTAAATATCTGTACCACTGAGAAAGAACTACAACACAAGTGCTATGTATGCCACATGTTAATGAGATCCCCAGTTCCTCATATCACTCAAATAACTCATCATGGACTATTCATCAAACTTATAAACACAGTAACCATCACAACACCAGCTCTCTTTATATTTGCTGAAAATTCAGAAGCTTTAAACCAGGTTACAAAGTTATATCTTTGTCCAAAGTGAGTCCCCGAGAGACATCAGATCTTTAAATATTCTGTCTGCCAATTAAACAAGCTGACTCAGCAGAAATGTTACCAGCAAACAAACCCAACGGTGCTGGACAGACTGTAAAAGCTGCGGCCGACAGCCAGAGACGCTCGACGACTCCCGAGCAGCAGCACAAACTCGATGTGTCCGAAAAAAATTCAAGGCAGGTAAACAGTGCCACTTCATTTGAGCTTCATTTGACACTTCCCATTACATGTCTCTCGCTGAATTAGGCCAGCGAACCCTCCAGGAGCACTGTGGGTAACGGCGCGGCCTGGATTCCTGCCTCCTCAGCAGAAGTAGCAGACAGGCTGCGAGTCCCAGAGCACATTCCACATCTGGACGCGATGAGCTCAAACCTCGCCGTTAACTTCCCTCGTAATAACAACCCAGCATTGTGTCCTCGCACCACACACCAGGGATCGAGCGATAGAGGGACTGGAAATGTTTACTTATTGTGTCAGAAGCTGCGTCTCAATTTAAATCTGTATAGATAATCACACACGAGGAACGAGCGAGACTGGGATCGAACCAGCAACCCTCTGATTACAGCCACAGCCAGCGTGGCACCACCACCACCACCATCCAATCTTTGGCAGACGCCAAGAACTGCTGGTGCACTTTGAATAGTTTTAACATGGAACGGCTTCAAACATTAATGAATTACAGTTTGCTGAACCTTTGCTGACAGGCGTGTGATGGATGCATCATTCTTGACATTTGAAAACAACAAAACTTTCCCTTTTGTGCTTCATCTAACAAAATGATTATAAAACTTCAAGATGTTATGTTGTAATCTCGGGAGCGTTATTCTGTCAATGTGTTTATTTTTTTCATGTTCAGAAAAACTGAAAACTAACGAAGTCATAAAATAAAAACTCTCCAATAAACCTCGTCTATAAATCACGGTAATGATATGTTGGAAATACAAATGGGTGCTGTTTACCCGACAGTATTACACAACAGTAAAATGAGTCATTCCTACAAACAGAGGTGCTGCACCTGCAGAGGCCTCCTGAGAACAATATAAAAAAAGGATAATGCGTTTGGACGTCACTTATTATTTTGTTCAAGGCCAATTTCTGCATCACAGAGTTCAATGAACATTGTGCTAAATGCTTAAACAACAAATTAAGGCCGTGGAAAAATAAAAATGTGAATCTCTGTCTGAGCAGATTTTAGATTTGAGAATAATCCAAAATAATATAAATTCTATTGGAATCATTTTTAAAATAAAACCAACCAACAAAAAATAAGACAAAACATAAAATGAAGAAGTTGTTTCCTTTTCTTTATGTTTAACTCTTCTTACATTTAATTCTAATGCCAATGTTCGTGGTCTTGACTGAGCAATTCATCAAACTGGCAACCAAGCTTCTTTAATAAAGAATATTTGTATCTGATTCATTGATTCATTTAAAGCAAATCACATTTTTCATTTTTATCCTCTACGTGAGTCTGGGATCACATCTGATTTGTGGTAAATCTAGAGGGGAAACAAATCTGCTTTCAGACGTGCACTGAACTGTTCCTCCATATTTTTTCTCCAGACGAGGTGACTCTCTGCAGTTTCGAAGAAAACCTCCTGCTGTGTTGTGCATGTGTGAAAGGTGAACTCTGGGTAAACCCTGTATTTTACAGGTCATGTCTGAGTATAGCTGCTCTCATTGTCTTACACTTCGCTGCCTTGCTCACATTAGCATGTTGGCTAAAGCTGCTCTGACTATACCTGCAGGAACAAAAACAATCTAAATCGCTGTGTCACAGTGACCTAGATTTATCCGTCTCCTCTGGTGGTTCTGGTCTGATAAAAAAAACAGAAACTACCTTTAATGCATCTCATCGTCTTTACTGCACGAAACCTCCAAACAGCAGCATTTATTTTATGGCGGATGACGAGTCAGGTCTCACTGTTATATAATCTTAAATGTCCATTAGACTGTTTTCTCTCTTGGCTGCAGCTATTGAGTCTGTCGGCTCTGAGCAGAGGACTTTTCTGGATGCACACGCACACACACACACACACAGTCTTTCTGCCTCACTCAGCAGATGGACGTTCAGTGCTCAGATCTGCCTCAGTATCACTCGGAGCCTAAAACGACATCAGACGTTGGTTTTCTATGATGACAAATTGTCCTTGGGTCTCTTGAATGTTGGGTATGAATTCAAGTTACTGTTGTTATTATTACAGACGGACAATATGTCAATCTAAATCATAATATAACCACTTCCTGTCCACTATGTGATAAATCCCTGATCTCCAACAAAAAGTCTGGAAAAAGCTTGATTATGAAGGAAACTGTTACAAAACTCAGAGACAACTGATATTTAGAGAGTAAAATGCGTTGCCTGCTAAGATCTGGTGACGTTTTGCAGCTTCCTCCCCCCGATAGACCCTTTTGGGGAATTCACCCAACACCCACCTTTCCAGGAATCTCTAACTCTGAAAGCTTCACATGCAAAACCATCTCGGCCACTGCTTCCTCCTGTACCACCCGTCTGAGGCCAAGCTATTATTTACTTTAACTTCGTTTAATGCACCAATCACTGATTAACTTCAGACATGTTTTAAATAAAGCATTCCTGTGGCTGTTTGGCTCTCATGGTCGCTTGTGTGTGAAGAAACTGTGCCCTAATTATATTTTCATTATCGAGTTGACTATTTAGTTTGTTGCATCAAATATTATACCATCAAATTAAATTTACAGAACATTTTTAAGAAAGTTCGTCATTTGTGTTGGATAAAGTATTTAAATGAGAAATCAAAATTGTTTCTAATTCTCCGTTGATAAACAACATTCTGACAAATAACGTCTCGAGTCACAATAAGTCGCAAAGTGCTTAACTTTGTGTTTGAGTCCCAAACGGATAATTGATTTCCTTTCAATCCTTGAAGAGTTATGATGGTAAAAACAAAGCAGGTTAGCATCTGTTTTAACTGTAGCAAGCCGGCTAGTTAAGCTAAAATTAGCTCCACTGCTTAACTGAAAACAGAATAACCACATCCACATTCAGCCTCATCCTTCATTGCCGCTGACTGTGACGGGAACTCGCTGATTCAGAAGTACACTGTGTGAAAACTGATGAATCCTGGAGAGAATAAAATAAGTCAGAGGTTCCGGAGAAAGGAGACGTTTCAACATGAAATGTCTCCATTTGCTGAAATATACGACCGTGAGCACTACATCACCCTGAAGCCTCCACTTCCTCTAAAGGGCTTTATAAATATTACAAACTGTAGAGTGACACAGTATTGGCAGAGCTAACAGAGACACCTCGGCCCTCCGCCTCCGCAGTAAGAAATGAAACACAACTGTCCCTGAAAAGCCCGGAGAGGGCGTTTTAAAAGGCCGATCTCACAGACATCTGACTGAATAATGTGACGTCGTGTTGAGGGGATCACTCCTCCATCTCACCTGAGCAGCGCACTCACTGCTTTCTTTCTCTGTTTGTTGTTATTATCAGATTTGACTGCCACCATTCATCTCCATGCAAATAAAGCTCACCTTGAGCAAACAGTCCTGAAGAAAGCACTCGCACTTGATTTGCAACGTAATAAACCACAGACGTAAAACAACTCTGCAGCTTTTTACGTTATAATCCCACAAACATGGTAGCAGTTGCCTATAAACAAACGTAAAACGTAATGCTGCAGTAGCTTTACTTGTTCCTGTCGAACCAGCCGGCAAACGTATGATGCTAATATTAGCCATATTAGTTCACAGACTTTATGACTCTTCTATAATATAAGTCACACTGTGTATTTATTATTACCTCATGTTGCTGATCAGTGAAGACAGTCACCAAAAGCGTTAGCAGGTTGGGTACTGGTGCTAAAACATGAGGTGTTACACGATCCACACATTCACGGCAGCACCTTTCTGAACTTTACAAAATGTTTAACAGAGGCAGACTAAGAGAATCATGTTGTTAAAGAAGTGCTGCTTGTGTTTAAAGCTCAATTTAAGTCAATCAAATCCTATCAAAGCACGATTTAAAATCAGAGAGTGGGATGTTTTACTCAACCGATATCGGCCTCAACATCATTCTCCAAAGATCCATATCCTTCAGGCTCCAGCTGGAAGTGTTGCTAGTGTTTCACTGAAGACCACATGGAGACCACATGACTGTACCAAAGCACGGAACTGCTGACACGTCAACATCAGACTCTAACCTTCAAGCAAACCGGCTGCGACGGTGACAGACGGGAGAGGACTGGTTCTCCTTTCATCTCGTGTTCACAGGTCTATCTGAGTGAAAGCACAGTCGGGTCGGGGAGGTAGTCACGTCTGTCAAGTGCCACAGACACGAGAGGGTGAGAGGGACCTCTGTGTTGATCTGTGCTCGGTCGACACGATGTCATGACGGAGCAGGGTGTTGTGATTCCACACAAAAACACCGATACTGTCCAACATGTGCCTGATGACCACTATGTCGTACCTTTACTGTGTTGTTTGTGTTCTTTCATGTTCTGGTTTTGCGTACTACTCCTGTTGTCATTGCTAACAGCTGTTGTGCAGCCAGATTCTGTATCTTACAATGAGACAACAGTTTCCATGAACAGGAGACAAACTATTGTTTGAGAAATTCCTGTTTACATCACATGCCCAGTGTACGTGAGGGCACCGGCCATGCCGCCAATTAGTGGCTGCACGGTGTGTCAATCTGGTTTATCTGCATTTCAACCATAGTTGGTTAAGTATCAGGAGATCAGATGATCATACACTTACATAAAACTGATCTTTGTCAACAAAGACTCATCAGACTGGGATAAATCACCCACTGATAATCAGGAGGTTTGATCTTTCCACTGACAAAGAGAAATATTTAAAGGTCCAGTGTGTAAGATTTAGGTGAAAGGGAATTTAATGTAGAATAATCCTCATGATGTTTTCACTAGTTCATTTAATCTAAAAGCCCTTTATATTTAAATACTTTATATTTAAATACTTTATATTTACATGGAGTGGACCCTCTCTACTGAGGCTGCCATGTTTTTTTTACATTCGTCCAGACTGGACCAACTAAACACCTTTTGAGTTTTTATGAAAACCGAAGCTACCCCAGTTTCTTTCTCATGTTTAGAAGGGGAGGGTGAGGTGAGGGGTGTTCAGCTGCAACAAGAAACTTCAACACTAGATTCTACACACTGTACCTTTAAGTTAAGAATGTAAAAACTCAATTATTCTTGAGTTCATTTCTGTGCAATCACTTTCAAACCTGCAGCACGTTCGGGTCATTTCTCTACGCGATGTTGAAAGGAATGTTCGAAAGTGTTGGGGATTAACAAAACTAGTTTAAAGTAAAGCAGCAGAATCCAAATGTGCATTGTTTATCGCTTATTGATCACAAAGAGGAGTCGTCTAAAGGTGGAAATGTTTAGGCTGCGTCCAAACTTGACGCCCGTCCACGTCAGTGGTGCAGTTGTCGGGCTCCTGTGCAAAAAACATGTTATTCTAAAAATACCCTGGAGCTTACAGATCATGAAACTGTTAGATTATCCCAGAGAACTGGGACAGGACATTAATCCCACCCGGCTCTACGTCACGCCTGGACCACTGGGAAAACCAGATTATTGAGAAGCCACAACAAAACAAACAGCCTGGAGTGGGAGGTGGGGATGGGGGGGGGGGGAGCCTGCAGCCTCAGTGGGATGTGTTGTGGTCAGAGTTTAGTTTGGTATTTCTGTGGGAGGAGGGAGGGTGTGTCTGCAGGGCCCTGGTGCAGCACCACAGATTTGACAGCTGTGTTTATGTCTGGGAACAAACTGGGAAGCGAACTACACAACACAGAGAGGGACAGAGGAGGTGGATGAAGGCAGATGAGGCTCGTGCAACCACATCTGTAGGTTGACATCACAACACACACACACAGACACACACACAGACACACACATGACGTGCACAGGAAGATGAACTCACTGGTTTTTCACCCATCTGCTCTGGTTGAACACCTCATCCAGTTGAACCACAGCCTGGCCGAGGAACACGTCCAGCCCGATCAGCGCCCGGTGCATGACGGTGAGGACCAGCTCGCTGCCCCCGGCCGGGTACCCGCTCCGCCCGCCGCCCTGCAGCACGCCGGGCTGCAGCTCGAAGGAGCACTCCTCCCTCCACTCCGGCTCGGTGGTCTTCTCCACCACGCCGGTCGAGTACTTCTCCTTCCCCAGCTGGATGATGGCGTACACGTCGCTGGTGCCGTGCTTGCCCTTGCCCCGTAAGCCCCTGCCTCTGAGCACCGTCACCTGGACGTGCGTCGGTACCCATATCTGCTCCTCCTCCACGGTTAGCGAGGACATGTCTGCAGCCGCCGCCGCCGCCTCCAGACACACCGACCGAGCTGCCGCGCTCCCCGAGGCCACCGGGAGGGGAGGTGGTGCCGCTTCCTCCGGTTTGTGCGCTGTCACGTCAGCTCCGGGCTCGGCGGGCGCTGCCGCATTATGGCTGTCTGCTGTGTCGGTTGTCTGCGGGAGAAGGTGCCGCGGTCGCCGGCTGGTTCCGTGCCCTTGTTGCTCTGCTCTGCGGCAGCGGCAGCGTCCGTCCCCGCACGGCGCGTCTCTGGCTGCCTCTCTCCCCCCTCCCGCCCCGCCGCCGCACGGGCCTCTCTGCGGGCAGCGACGTCACGCCTCTACCCTCCTTCTCCTGCAGGAAGTTCAGCACGCGGCTCCGTGCACGCCTCCGCTGGAATGTGGCGTGAAGAGAAGCGTTCGACGGGTCAAACACCCACGACCGTCAGCAGCCTCAGAGTCAAACCAGCGTTCGACGACAAAGACACAGGGTTTGATTAAAAGTGGAGACAATGAGGAGGAATAATCCTTCAATCAAACTTTATTCAAGTTGCACCTTTCAAACAAAATCCAGTTCAAAGTAGTTAAAAAGGTTAAAGCAAGTTTTACCTTGTTTTTTATTTTAAAAAATAGACAATGAATAATAAGAATAATCAAATTACAGAACAGCACCAAAGATAGAAAGGATTAAAGAACCAGTGTTAATGATGAGTTATTTTATTGGCACAAACAAACATGTTGGTCCAAACTGTGTGAAAAGCATTCAAATACAAAACAAATTCAGATATCCAAAGGTAACGTTTCCTCAATGGTTGTTACTGGATATAAAAAGCTGGATGTTGGTAACAACCAAAGGTCCTGATGGTTCAACAGCAGCACCTTGAAGCACCTTGGTTCTGTCACCCAGCCCACGTACACAGGCCCGGACTTCCCCCCACAGATCACTCAGATATTCGGGTTATATTTGTCGATTGGGCAACGTGAGAACCAGAAGTGCTGCATCACTGCCTGAAGTGGCCAACATCCTTATCTGTGAAAACATCGGGTACAACTGTAAAAAGTGCGTCAGCTTTTACTATGACCTCACATCAACACAGTTGTCCGTCGTGTTTTCTGCAGCTCGGGAATCTGTCAAAGATCAGAAGCTTTTTATTCAAGAGAAACCCATGAGGTTGTAATTCATGCCTCCATGTCTTCTGGATTATTACAGTTCCTCTCTGACCTGAGGCCTTTTCTGTCAGGGCTCCCACTCTGTGGATCAATGTCCCTGAGAAAAGTGAGTTCAAACCAGCAACTTCCCTTTATGCTGAGAGGCGACAGTGCTCATGTCTGTCTGTGTGGAGTTTGCTTGTTCGTCCCATGTCTGCGTAGGTTTTCTCGTGTCCAGCTTCCTCCATCGGTCCAAGGACATGCAGATTAGGTTGATTGGTAAATTGACTGTGAGTGGTTGTGTTAAACCTGCGACACACTAGTGACCTGTCCACTCAGACCCTCAAAGGATTCATGGTACAGATAATTGAAAGGATATGTGGACGGCAGGTTGGCACATAAAGAAGAATCTGTGACACTTATGAAGAAAAATCACTGGCACAGTTTCATTCGTCAGCAACGTGGGCAGGACTTTCCCGATCGAGAGCCTCAAAGGTCACGAGGCCGACCACAGGTGTGACTGATAAACATCCTGTTGACGCCTTCACGCGGTGGTTTCACCATTAAGCGTCTGTTCGTTGTTTCCAGACTGTGACACTGAAATATCCCGACCGCAGATTATCACAACTCGTTTGTGAGAATCAACTTTTCCACATTCTCGCAAAGAACCAGATGAAAATGAAGCGTTCCGCCTCATGTCTGCTGCCTGTGTCCGTTCAGGTTCTCACGTCATAAGTGTTTTATATTCTGGTGCCCTCACCACTCAGATCTGGCGTTTCTCTCTCCAGCTGTCACTGTGAAGAAGACAGAATCTATTCCCAGTTGATGTCTCTGCCTCAGTTTCTCTGAACTCACTTGACCTGCTGCTGAGAGCGGCCTCATGTGACCCGGGGAGCGTGTGAGGTCATATCTGCCTGAGAGCGACTGATGGGGGGGGTGGACTCGTTAATATCTGCGGCCGGCGTGGGTGCTGTGTGAGAATCAATGTGAGAGAATCAATAAATGGTGAAGAATTTGTCACGACTTGATCTGAGGAACGTCTTCGCTGTGAATCTAGTGACACAATATAATTAAATAAAAAATAAAAGGATAATTAATTTAAATTCCTCGTCTGATCGACAGCAAGTAAGGGCACCCTATCTTTATTTATCCTTTATTTAACCAAGAAGGACATTTCTATACAAACCACTACAGAGAAAGTGTTTATAATGTCCACACTCAGCATTTTAAGCATATTTTTATTCTATTGCCTTTTCTTTTATATTTATATCCTCCTGTCGACCTCACTCTGACCTGCCTGCTGCTGCAACAACTGAATGTGTGGATCGATAAAGTTTTATCTTATATTAAAACACAACGACAGAGAAAAGAAAACAAAATATGAGTAAATGGCAAAAATCAAAGCTAAAATAAAATTCATTTGTAAAAATAAAGATTAAAATGTTTTATTTCTCGAACCATAGTTGATTGCATGATAGGAAGATAGGTTAGCCTAGCTTAGCATAAAGACTGAAAACAAGGGGAAACAGCTAGCCTGGTCTGTCAGACGCAGTGAATTAAAAAACTAATAACTTATAACACACATTCAGAAGCTTCATATAGGACGCAGTGGATTCAAGCAGGTGTAGAAGATGCGTCTGAAACTCAAAGACTCATCAGAGTTTGTTAAACGGTCTGAAGCTGATTGGAAACAGTCCGTTTCTTCCGCCCACATATGAAATATTTCTTCACGAGCCAATTCGTGCTACTGAGCAGAACCTCGCTCTTTCTCGGAGGGTAATTCTTTGTGGGTATTTTGACACAAGCACTTGAGATTTTCCACTCAGGTAAAGACCAACTAAACAGACGGGCTCTGAAGTGGCAAACGTGGAGAGGGGAGGCATCGGGGGCCACTTAACAGATTTCTGTGTCCGTGACATTTGAAGCGAGATAATAGAACTGTGTGTGAAAACAGCGGCCATCTTCTCTGGCTAGAATATTCCCTTCTTTTTTAAAACCTGTTTAAGCTCCATCCTGGTTAACTCTCACAAGTATTCACCATCTGAGAGCGACTGTTGAACCAGACCAGACAAAGCTTTTGAATTTTTCTCATCGTGCTATTAACATTCTGACCCCCGCACAGACAGGTTATCACGTCTTTTTTTTACGAAAATCAATTTGCCCATTGCGGTCACATTATTTCAGACACCAGGAATCCGTCCGTACTGTTTTAATAACAAGTCAACATTAGCGGCGGCGGTAATGAGGCCTGAGCATAAATGAGTTTTTGGAGCAGCGACGAATGCAGGTTTTTCTGAGTGAAAAAAGCGTTTGACCTTTTCCACTCGAGAGAAATTAAACGTGCAGAGTGGAAACGTGACGATAAACGCTCCAATGTGAGTTGTGTGGAATTTCTGTGAGTTGGATGAAGCAGCTGAAATATTTTTTAGCTTTGCCAAGTTTGAGTTTTGGCTGAAGAAAGAGGTGATTTTGGCAGAAGAAGAAGACGAAGAAGAAGGTTTGCTTGGTAGAAGTCCAGATATCTGAAACTTGCATCAGGAATCATTATAAAGATAAATGTTTTTATGTTTTAACCCTGCTGGGAGAGTTAGAGGGGTTTGACTAATGATTCATCACATTACATTAAATACTTCTGTGTCTGAAGTGTGCGACGGTCGTAACCTCAACACTTAAAAGCTTCTGACCTCAGACGGACCTCGGTTACACCATCGACCTCCTCGTGGGATCTGCGCAGATGAAAATGAGCAGCAATGACCAACACACACAAGACTAATGAAAACTGAGACTCGGCCAATAATTGCTATGTCAGCGCAAAGTGTTTTCAGTATCTGTATTATTTTTATATTTAAAAAAAATAGAAACAGTTAATAAAGGAGTCGACTGTAGGATTTTTTGTATATTTTTTGATCGTTATAGTTTTTACATTGTGTTCAGTGTGTTGTGTGCCTGATACGTTACTGTTGTAAAAACTATACTGTTGTTTTACTCAAGTAGCAAAGTTAATTTGGTACTTTGTGTTACTTATACTTATATTTCCAAACGGCTGCCATCACTGCATGAAGAACTAATAAAATACTATCATAGGTCAAAGACTCCAACGATGTCAACCGTCCAATAATAATCCAATAAAATAAAATGTAAAAATACCTACATACTTTTCTTTCACTACTGAAGTACTTCTGGGGTGAACTTTGGTTTTACAGGAACCAGCTGAAGCCTACAGCGCCCCCTGCTGGGCATCACCCAGAGCAGCAGTCCTCCTCTGAAGAGACTCCTTCAGTATTTGTCCAGTGAAGCTGATTCACTAAACAATCGATGATTCGTTTCCTGTCGATCGATTTAATCGTCGATTCTCTCGTCACAGCTTTCGATGAAACTTTCTCCTCTGGTGTCATTTTTTCTTCCACAGATCGAGGATAAACTTTCAGTCTCAGTTTTTAAACTAACAAGTTCTCTTGGCTTGAAAAACTCTGTCTCCAGCTGAAGATCATTGAGGATCCATTTTTACTCCACAAATTCAAGCCCCATATTATTTCCTAATGCAGCGCAGACCGAAATGAGGTTTTAACGCGCTCCGCATCTTCTAATCACACCGGACACAAAACCTCTTCGAGAGCCATAGAGGCGTCTAACAGGCTCTAAACGAGGGCCTGAAACGTTTAGCAGTATTTTTTGACAAACTAATCTGTCTAATTAAGACATTATCTCCGCCAATCAGGGAGACGACAGGGAGATTTCCACACAAAGCCCCGTGGAGGGATCAGCTCGGAGCTTAGGGCCTCATCAAAGAGAGATTCCTCGGATATTCCTCGTCTATTCTGGAGCTGTCAATCATCCCCTCATCAGGCCCGAGGTCTCATATCGGACCCCGAGGCCGACAGCTGTTACATAACCGCCGCTAATCCACATGTAAGATGGAGCGCTGTGATTGAACACACAAATAAACACACACGCACTATATGAGTAGATATGAGGGGCAGCAGCTGTCACACACACACACACACACACACACACACACGCATACATACACACTCACATATGCACACACAGTTTGGTGGAGCCAAGAGAAACAGATAGACGATGCTGGAGATGGATTCAGTTCAAGCATCAGAGTGCAAATGGCCCACTTAGAGTTTAAACTGGGTAATTAGAAACCATAATCAGGGCTCACCTCCTCAGCCCAGATGAATGTAATGAAATGCTCGTGGACTGAAGTCGCACCGACGCACATTCACAGGCTCCGACGCAGCTGTCGGTCCACCTCACACCAACACATATTCACAGACGTTTCCCCGACTTAGAAGAACCACTACACAACACGCACCGTGCTTAGGTTTGCTCAAATGAAAGTTTAGAAGTCGTGTCCGAACATTTGCTCACGTGGATTTGAAAACACTCGATTTATTTGTGTGATAAAAATGTTGGCAAGAGATTTTATTTTTTCAGCAACAGATTCTATTGAAAGACGATGCTTTGATTCACAGGTGTTTTTTTTTCAACATTACCTCTTTTTATTGTATAATTTCGGTTCATAACAGTATAATTAATACTTGTTTATTGAACATATATAATAATGATAAATAGAATTAAATATTATGGAACAGACTCGGTTGATTCTAAGCTAATTTGAATAAATGGCAGCATCTTTTGGAGTTTGTCGTTCACACATGAAAAATGTCGTGTGGAAAGCAGGAGGCAGGACAGAACATACAGATTCAGCCGCGGAGGTTTTGAATCTCGTTGTTTTTCGTCCTCTCACGTGTGTGGCTCCTCTTTTTCATCCTGAGATATCAAAAATGATTTTAGTTCAATCTGGAGAATGTCCTGAACAGCTGACTGAGACACCAGTTATTTATTTCTTGTCAGTTTATTAACAGTTGGTGAGGAAAGGAACAAATAGTAAAATCATTCATGTAAATGATAAATGCTGAAAACAGTAAATTGGAATAAGCTGTATGAAACCTTTGGAAGATATAAAATGTCAGTTATTTACCTGCTGTCAGTGGGATAAAGTCAGTACAAGCTAATATCAGCACACTGCCTTATACATAAGTCTGCTTGTCATATAATGCTACTGGTGAGCAGCAGCTGTTACTGAGCAGGGAATACCAGTGATACTGGGATTTATGTAGATCCAAATATTTAGACTGGAGATCAGGTGTCGGCTGGAGACGAGATTCCATAATGAGTCTTTATCTGGACTGAGCTGAAGCAGATAAAATTCAGTATGTCGGGTTCTCAGGTCTCACAGGTAAATGTTGTTCGGACCAGAACTGCATCCTTCCCCGTGAAAAGACATTTTACAGATCACGTTAAACGACATCACAAACATGAAAATTCAAGTTTCAAAATGCCACAAGTTGTCGTTTTTGTTCCATCTGCTATTTATTTGGGCAAAATCAGGATAATTTAATCAAACTAGGGGCACTGGAGTGAATTTAACCTTTCGTTAACCAACAGGTAAAACCGCTATGAGGCATAAAAACCCCTTTATGTATAGTTTTATATACTAATACTGATCATTGTATTCACTATTCCAGGTTTTCTGGTAGTTTTCATCACAACCACGAGGTTGTTAAATCGGCAGGGACGACTCGGGCAGGTTATGTAAATGATAAGATCCAGATCTGCTCTGTGTCTCATTGTCTGACGGTGGACGCGTGTTATCCGGACTAAACAGCACACAGCATTAATTCAGTGCCAGGAGCCATGTAGCCCACAGCTCCAGCATCAGACCCCCGGCCTGCACCACAGTCTGCTGCTGCTGCTGCCTTCACGTGCACTCAGTCAATAACCCACCAAACCACTGATCGTAGCTACAACAGGAAAATGCTGTAGAATAATAGATCAGATAGATTAAGTACATTGTTACTGCAATTAGCCTTAATTGACTTTGTTGTAGTGATCACAGGTGGACTCACGTTTACTGCATTGTCTGTATTTTTGCTGTACTGTGTTTAATACATCAAATACTGAAGCTTAAAAACAAAACACGCGAACACACGTTTGAATCATTTCATGTTTTGGGATACGACACGGGGACGTGTGTAGTTTTTTTTTTTGCACAGACCCGTTAGAGTTCCTGACCCTCAGGTCGGGAACCACAAGTCACAGAGGAACATTTTTACAAAGTCAAACGACAATGAGACAAAAACTGAAAATTTAAATTTCAAAATGTTTCAGGTAATTCATGCAGAAACAGAGAGAAAGACAGACAGACAGAAATGAAGACGGAAAGACAGGCAGACAGAGAGACAGACAGTCCCCCGCAGCTGTCAGATGTGTGTGTGTTTGTCTTTGCGGTGTTAGTTTACCATCAGCTCTCTCTCTGCTCTTGGTGACACTGAACCAGGACTTAGGGTCTTTGTCCGCTTTATATTTTCATTATCTGCTAAACTGCAGCTGAGGGACATGTGGGAAACTGGTGACCTCAGCAGCTGTCAATCAGCCAGCAACCAGGAGACACTGAATATTCAAACACGTCCTCTACCTGCCTTTACGTTTAAAATATGTTCATATACATATATTCAATCTGATTTCACCGGCTCATTCATTTATCCAAGAATCAGGAGATGCAGCTTTGAACAAGGTCCTTGTTTAATTTGAAGATTAAAATCTAAATGTGTTTAAAAAGTCTGCTCTCAAATCTGTGCTGAGTGTGAATAACTTTGTATTTGACGCCATCTGTTGGTGGTGAAATCACAAGTGAAGCTGAAGATCAGTAGAAAGATAGAAAGATAGAAAGATGGATGGATGGATGGATGGATTTGTTCTAAGACTGTGTCCAAAAGAACATGACAGATTTCATGTGGAATTTAAGGGAACGTAATCTTTTCTAATCTTTTATTTATTTTCTTTTTTTACGAGTGTTTATTCCTCAAAATTAAAAAAAAAAAGGAGGTCCTGCCCTGCATCAACACAGACAGTGCACACAAACGACAGGAACAGTGGTTAACAAACAAACGTCCGCAGCTCTCGACCAGGTATCACCTCAGCAGCAGCCAGCTCGGATCAGAGCGACGTGAAACAAAGGGGAGAAGAAAGGAGGCCCCTCTCCTCTCCTGCTGCCTGCTCGTCTGTGGTGAATATTAAGTGACGGCCGGATGATTTGTCCTTGTGTTTGTCCTCCTCTGATACTTCCTCTCTGGGCGTCACATCCCCCATGAAGAGGCTAATCTGCTCCCAGCGGGGGGGCTCCTCCCAGTGAAGAGCCCAGAAGAAAAACACACACACACTCAGACGTACGAGCCATTGTCTCCGAGTCAATACAGGTTTTCTTTTCTTTTTTTTTAAAAAACGTCAGCGGAGAATCACAGTTCTCACAATCTGATGAATCCACCGGGTCAAGACACCGAAGGAGATGTTTGAATAGTTTGTGATGATATTTTGAGCTGAATGTGACTTTAACTCATCCACAGCCTTTAATCTCAGAAGATAAAAGCAAACTAACCAAATAACTTTCACCAAATTTAAGAGAGACAGAACACGTTTGACCTTTTAACCTTTTCACGACAACAGTGAAGATTTTGATATTTATCTTGATGTGAACATAGTTTATTGGTTTTTATCACGTAAGAGGCTGAAACACACGTATTGATTGAGGGGTAAGATTTTAAATATCACGTTTTTTGGGAAGCACTTAATCACTTCATTCATATCTTTAGGATAAGATTTAATTAACAGTGCTTAAAGGAAGTCCTCACAGATTAAAAACTCAGATCTGTGTTTTGCACATAATCTCCACGTTTCCATAATGTTCAGTTTCAGGTTGTATTTACTTGTGGGATGTATTTGATCAGTTAAGTCTCGGCTCATCAACGAGCGTCTAGAAGAACAAGTGATGTGATTCTTACCAACAGGGAGAGAGAGAGGCTGTTACGGAGCCCGAGCAGCCTCCCTGCAGTCTTTAAGGGATTGAGCTAATACAGTGGAACAAAAGAGAGAGGCAGATCTAAAGTGGAGTGAACAGGGTGACTGTTTGATGTCCCCGGGGAACTCAGAAATCATGTAAGCCCCCTGTAATTTACTGTTTGGGGTTGCCCGGGTAGGGTTAATTCCCATGAGGACCTTCTCCCAGTGTTTTTTATAAAGTCAGGATTTGTAAAGCTGCTCTCGTTGACCCCCTGCAGGTCATGAGGGCAGAGGAGCAGCGTCACCTCCTCAGGACGGAGTGTGTGTCTGAGATAAATGTCTGGAGAACAGGGAACCACGTCACATATGAGGAGGAATAACACAAAAGCTTCTACGGCAAAATCTTTGACGTTCTAAATGAGATAATGTGCCTCACGTGAGAATCTCACTTTGGAAGCTGCAGGAAAGATTTGTTTCTTTTAGATAAACTTCACCTGCAGGTTTGTGTCTGAAAGAAATCCTCGTCCACAGATTCTAAAAGGAAAGTAATTATTTCTTAAGCAGCAGCTAAGAGAGAGACGTGGCTCAACAGGCCAAGCACACAGCGCCACCTACAGAAACTCTCACGACGAGTAAAATCAAGACGTCACAGTTCAGTCAGAGCTGTTTCAGAGACAGATGATCCGTGTGGGACTAAAACACCACAACAAGAAATTATACATAAGATACATCCATTTGTCGTTTTAGGGATTAAATATTTAATGAGTACTTTTTAAAGGATTTTTCTCCAGAACTAATTCAGCATCTGAGAGAAGACGTGAAAAAATATATTTAATTTTACAAAAACTTAGTTTTACTTTCAGTGTTGCAAAAATTTTATTTTAATGTTGGAGTCAACGATCTTCATTTTTAGTTTGGTCCATGTTCCATTTGCAAACATGGAGGAGGTGGGGTTTATGACCTATACCACAGCCAACCACTAGGGGGCGACCAATACACTTTGGCTCCACTTAACGGGAGCAATCATGTCGTCCATTTTGGAAACAACATTTACAATTAAAAAAACAAATTTGACCTGTGTGAATTATCAGGGATAGAAACACCTTTATTTTTTAATTTCTTGGGAGTAAACAACAACAACAACAACATTATTTATTGATGAGACAAACTGACCCATCGATTAGAAGCTTCGTCATTCTACAGTTTGCGTGTAAAGATTTTTATATCACTGACACGTGAGCAAAACAAACACACAGTGAAGAAAAGTTTATTTGTACTTCATGTATAAAATAAAAACCCCTCATCCTCAGGTTTTCATCTTCCCATGATGCTTCACTACAGGCCCCCGTCTGTCCTCCGTCCTGACTTTGAGGCTGTTGTCCAAACGTGCCCGAGGCGTCCCGGCGGTTCTTAGCTGTCACGGTCAACTCGTGGCGGCCGCGGGAGAAAAGAAGAAGGTCAGGATTACCGAGGTGTGTTTGCTCTCGGAGGCCCAGCGCGACCTTCAACCTGCCCTCCAAACCGACACACTGACCGCTGCTATTGATGCACTCGCCGGGGAACAATGTCAAATCCCTTTTTTATCTCCGTCGTGAGAGCGTGAGACGTTTATTTAGTGACATTAGCATCAGCAAACAGGAGCATTTGGTCCAGTTCAACCTCGACTGTTGCACTTGTGCACGATGAAGACGCTCGGTGGTTTGTGTGTTTGTTTTTGGAATAACAGATGTAAAACCTATGACCCGTCGGCTTTATCTAATCAAGTGTGCTTCATGAATATCATTACAAAATGAATAAATACAAGTCTTTGAAAAATCTGGACTTAACCTTTGAACCAGCGAAAGTTACACATTGATTTTCTTGCATTTGTTCAATTCTATGTCGTTGACATTAGCTGCTATAGAAAATATTCTTCTGGTTAAATATGAGACGGAAAACAATATTTAAAAGATATAAATACAGAAAAAAAAACATAAAAACTTGTATTTCTTCATTTGCAAACTGACTCATCTTAATATTGTTTTCCTTTTAATCAAAGTCATGTGTTTTATGACTTTAATGTATTTTTTTATTTATTAAACGGGTTGTTCCATCACCGTGTCTTCTGCCTGATATATCATACATTTTTTATTAAAATAAGAATACTACTACTACTAATAATAATAATAGTAATAATAATAATAATAATAATAATGATAATAATAATAACAATAACAATAACAATAACAATAACAATAATAATAACTAAAACCAAACATTAGAAACCCAAACATGGATCAATACAACAAATGTTACACAAGAATAAACCCATAGACTATTAATAAATCTATATACTGTATAAACATCTTCATATAAAGTCTGTGATGAATCCTGAACCACGCTGAGGATTAAATAATCATAACAAGCCTCTGTAATTATTCACTGAAGCTGAGAGAAGAAATGTTTGAGGTTTGAGATCACGCGGGTGAAATAACAAAAGTCAGAAGTGAAAAGAAATATTTCAATTAATCTCCTGATTAATTAAACCAGTGTCACTTGTGACTTCATAACTGTTGTGCCACTTATCTCCCTCATTTGTCTTCATGTAACAATTCATATTAATAATGAATAAACTTCTCAGACTGATTTAATCACCATCCAATCTGATGACTGAGGATTTGGAAATATCTGAACTTCCTGTTTTTATTTTACACAATAATTAAACGTCTGCATGAAGAAGTCTGAGAACGTGAACGCTTATTTAAAGCACATGATTATTTTCCCTTCACCAGTCTATGATTCATTAAAACAGCTAAAAACAATATTTCTATATTTTAACCTCGTGAGTCGTTCATGTAAAACTCATTAACTGATTGTTTTTAATTGATTCCAGATTAGTTATAACCTCAAACCCACCTGCAGCTGATGTCATGTGTGTTGTCATGACAACACATACACACGCTGTTGTCGTTTCACTCGTACCAGTGTAATCATGACTTTATTAGAACACATCTAAATGCACAGAGCGGTTTTAGGTGCAGATGTGTTTCTAAAAGTGTGATTTGTTTTGTTGACGGAGTGAAATGAGCGCTCACAGGGGTGGAGACGACGTGAAGACCGCTGAGCAGACGCAGACGACACTAATCTGCTGATGAGATGGACTCGGATCTGAATTTCTGCAGTGGCCAGTGTCAAAGCCAAAGGCGTTTGTCCGTGTGCATTCATTGACAGGATCTCTGAGGTTTATTTGTCCACACCACCTCCTCTCCCGCCGCCTGTCCACTGATTGATAATTGATCCCTCGTTCAAACAGCCTCTTCGGGGGCCACAGTTGCCTCTGAATGCCAAACGAGTCATGCGGCCTCGTCCTGCCACAGCAGCCTAATCCCATAAACGAATGGGAATGAGTGTCGTCCTCTGCTGATGTCGACCGCTCACTCTGCCATTTACCTCAGATTGTTTGCTGATGAGGCCCCGGCAGCGGACAGGGTCACTGCTGCTTCAGTCAGAAGAAGAAGAAAAGATGGAGGTCTTCAACAAGAAGACACAATGAAGGGAGGTGACAGCTGCCGCTCATAGCGGCGTCATTTGGTTTTATTGTTATTTCACACACATCTCTGAGCGTGGATTCATTCATGATTCAACTCTACTACAAATCTTTAAAACAACACATCACTGCTGGAACTTGTATTTTAGATATTTTTATGGTGATGTTGGTTAAATATCTCCACAACCAGGAGATGAATCCCTCAGAAACTCGAAGGATTCGTTGTGAAAGTTGGTTCAGAGTCAATCGCTGTGTTGACGGCGCCGTCAACATTACCCATGATCCCTGGCTCCCTGAACCGGAAGAGCTGCTCATTCTCCGAAACTTTTCCTCCCAGCCCCCACGTCAAATATCAGAACGAGTCCATGTGAGAAAAGTGAGTAAGTGGGAATGAAAGTGGGAACATTCCCCATATTCACAAGATATTGAACCATCACAGTTTTGAAGCCGCTGTTTCAGGTAAAAAAAAAAGTGAGGGTGAATATTTTACCAGAAACACAAAAACTATATTGTGTCGTGTTTAAACGTACGCAGCGTTAGAAGCTGCAGAAGCTAGAGAACAGAAGGAAACGTTGTTATAAATCACGTTACGTGTGTATTTACATGCCGCAGAGGACTTAATGTTCTCTGCTGCGGTTCGTCCTCCTGCCGCCGTTAAACTTCCTCCTGTGCCTTCACTTTGAAGAGGATAGGTCAGCGAGTGATCAGTCCAGGCCCAGAGCGACACCATTTTATTTGAAAGGCGCGACACAGAGGATGACATTTAACTTGTTATTATTTCCCGCGGAAGATTGGTGATAAATTGTCCATTATTTTTCCTTAAAAGTGAAAGATAAGAACGCAGTCATTTGCCCCAAAGCCCGAGCGCCAAAACTATGCAAAATGACAGCCAATTATCTGGGCCTAGTTTGGGATAATGACTTTACAATGAATCTTTTGATTGAAATGTAACTGGCTTGGCCCTGGGCAAAGTGCAGGGAAAAAAGAAATGAATAGAAAAGTTACAGAAACATCGAGCACTATATAAATGTGTTCATCTCCGTCTCTGGGTCGCTCGCCCTCGCTCTCTCTCCACTCCTCTTTAGAAAATAGCTATAGGAGAAAGACAGAGATATGCATATATTGATGAAAAAATTATTAAGTCGCAGAGCGCTCGCAGCAAACATAAATTAGCATATTCAGGGTAAATATGCAGACTATTTACGATAATAAGACCGGATTATTCAATTCAATGAATGTTAAATAGATGAGGAAATGGTATGTCTCTTATCTAGTCAAAGCTTCTATTCATTTTAATCGCTTCCCAATTGAACTCTTCATTTTATTGTCTCTGAGTTATTGTTCCCATTCCAGCCGGCGATGGCACCTATGGGTCCTGGGAGATTTCCGCCGGTCACGTGGTTTAAGTGGCGTTCACCTTATTCTCGGCGGAAATGGAGAAAGTCGACGTCACCCCGAGGCCAGCATCGCGATAAGCCCCTTTTCATTATGCACAGGGGCCGATGGAGAACAAGATTAGCGCGGCCTTGTGTGCATAAAGGCGAGAACATACAAGTCATCTAGATTAAATAGAAACAGCCTTTTTTTCCCCCCTCAGCACAGACCCATAAACAAAACACATTTGGTTTCTTATTGTGTGCATTAAAACTGAAACTTTAATCAGTTTGAGCCTGTGTGTGTGTGTGTGTGTGTGTGTGTGTTGACATAATACAGTCCTCCACAGTCAGACAGAAGAAACAGAGACGGCTGCTGCTTTTCTTCTCTTTCACCAGTTTCTTAAAATATCATGTGAGCCACACGTGTCCTTTTTATTATTTTTTATTATTTCCCACCGTGTGCAGCTCAAGTGATACACACACTCCTAAATACTTTGAAATCAGGTTGAAGATACATATACACGGTATTTTAATGTCTTTAATTGGGATTTTGTCGTGGAATGTTTACATCTGTGGGTTAATTCACGTCTGGGGCTGTAGTGGGTGTTCAGGGTCACAGGACGGTGATTGTGGGTTTGACTCATATTAAACGTCAGTGCTGATGTTGGAGGAAAGACATCACAAAATGTGGCTCCGGAGGTTGTGTGTAATAAGTTTTGACAACAGAGAGCGTAACACACACAACAAAGATCTTTGGATCCATACACAAGGATTAGTGATAAGGTCAATTCACTGCATGTTTAATTCTTTTCATGAGATTTATTGACAATAAGAAACATTTTGATGATCATGATTTTACCACAAATCCAGTCATTTCTAAATGAACATACTTGTAAATATGTGTTTTTACTTTGTTGTGTTTGATTTTCTCAGGTTGAGCAGCTTTATATTTTAATTGCAGAAGCCTAATTAGGACTGATAATGACTCTGACTCTGGCCTCTGATTGGTTAAATGTGCATCAAGCGACACACGTTGAGCATGTTCATGTTGTGCAGAAATAAATTCATCAGATTAAATCTCAGTATTTGAGCTTTGTTGTATCTCGCTCTAAGTTTCCTGTGTATTACTGACATTATTCTTTGTAGCTCACTTTTTGTTGTTTCTGGAGCAACTCAATCTGCTTCTTGCCACGTTGCATGATGGGTAATTGAGGGTCAAGTGAAAAGAATTAAACAACTCAGTGTGTCGTAAAGTAAAGTTTCAAGTCGTGCCGATGGTTTCACGTGTTCAGATCAACCTGTGTGTGAGAGTCTCCATCCAGCGGCCGAGAGGCGGAAGTGCTTT
Organism: Paralichthys olivaceus; assembly: GCF_024713975.1. Lineage (NCBI taxonomy): Eukaryota > Metazoa > Chordata > Actinopteri > Pleuronectiformes > Paralichthyidae > Paralichthys > Paralichthys olivaceus. The sequence goes on from NC_091104.1 coordinate 5,982,571, forward strand.
GTGCTCAGTCACACAAATCGTGATGTATCGCCTCCTACTGGTGATGTGGTGGTACTGCCACAACACCCTGCTCTAGATGGATTCTGAGCTGAGATGCTCTGGATTCTGTCAAGTGTTGCTTCTAAAGCAAAGAGTGAAGTTTGGAAACTCTCCAGTCGATATGTTCGGAAAGTTGAAAAAGATTTGGACATGAATTGGAAAATTAAACATCTGAAATGATATGACGCTGACTAAACACCATGTGCTGTGTAAATAAGGTGAATACAATAAATACTAGGGCCCTGAAAACAATATAATAATCTAATCAGACAAAGAAAAAGCCTATTTACCAGCAAATAGCCCATAATATTGAGGGTTAAATGTCGGTTAATAATTGTGTTTTTGTGTATTTTGTGCTGTGTATCATGTTTTTTATGTCATGGCAAATTTTAAATGATCAAATACTCAGAATAAAGACATGTGACAGTGGGACGCTGTGGTGATGGTTTTGCATCACCGCCCTCAGTCACATGGTGGCACTCTTCTATTTCTATAGATCTGAAGCCCAGTGAACCTCTCAGTGTCCTGACTGTCACGATCCGTCACCTTAAAACCCTCCACTGTAAAATCTACTGGTGAAGGTAAGGTAACGACCTTTTATTATGGAAATCAAATTCAGTTTTTAATGTCAGATTTGAACTTTAAATGAGCAGAAATGTTCCTTTCTCACTGTTTTTTTTAATCAATACTGCTCTAATGATTTTGAGCATCATCGACTTCAGTACTTAAAACATCACAATGAGTGAAAATGCAACTTATTTGTCAATGTTATGTTGTTATTTATTATTTTATGTGGTGACTGTACCATCCACTTTGACTTACACATGTATTATAGGTTCATTTTACATTTTCACTTTAAAAAACCTTTGACTTGATGTTGCAGCTTATTGTGGGGGAGCAGTTTTACAGATTAGGTGAATTTAACTGTTCCAAATATCTGAGGTAATTTAAACCCACAGATTATCATACGGATGTAATCATCTTTATTCGTATAATATTATTATATAAGAGTAACTAAAGAAATAAACACGAAGCAAAACACAATTTTTCTCAAATTCAAGTATAAGAATAAAATATGAAAGTAGCATCATGAAGAATACGAATCTCATTATTGTCTTTACACTAGAATTTTTAGAAAACAGCTGGATTCCTTGTGTTTGCAGCTAAAAAGCTTTTATCAAATGTGACGTGTAATAAGCCGTCACTGTCCGAGCCTGGATCAGTGATGACAGCAGGCGGCAGGAAGGCACAGCGGGCTGCACCATAGAGCTCACATTCATCTGCATAAAACAGAAGCGATACACCACTAATCATTAAATAGCTGGAATAATATTCACCAAACCTATAATTTATAATCTATAACGGTTGATACCACACTCACAGTCACTTGTCTTTGATTAGTTTTTAGTTTTTGTGATAAAAGAGGGAAAAAATCAAAGCCTTCTTATTTACCAGCTCTCCCACCCACCCACCCACACACACACACACACACACACACACACACACTGTAAAAGGAAGAAGAAAAAAAAAAGGCCTGACATTAATTATTTGCTATTTTGCAGGCGGGAGTCTGCCCTTTTGCTGAAGGGAGTCATTTATCCCTTTGCGTGATGCCTGAATCAAATGAACAGAAACAATGATGAAGATAATAATGTTTCCCTGCAGCTCGTCACAAACCAACAACACATTAGCTCACACACACTCACACTCACACACTCACACACACACTCACTCACACACTCAAACACTCACACACTCACACACTCACACACACACACTCACACACTCACACACTCACACACAGGGAAATTAAAACCGTTGAGGAGGTGAAATTCATCTCAAGTGCGACGAGACCGTCACGAGCAGCTTTGCAAGTCAAGTGGTCTCCATCCACAGGTTGTCGTGGCAACTGTCAATCTCGCCACCTATAGGAGCGGCTCGACGCAGGCGGCAGTCACTCTCCATTTGGCGGGTGGTGGGTGAGGTGGGGGGGTGTTGGGGTGGACTTGAAAGGAGTCACTTTTCATGTGAAGGCCGGGTCGCCACGTCAACAGCAAATTGGTAATCACTTCTCCACTTGTGAGAAATAACATCAATATGGAGATAGCCGGTGATTTATGTCGCCCGTTACCTGGGGAAACCTCGTCCCTTCTTCAACTTTGATCTCTGTGATGACGCCCATTACAAAAAGCAGCGTTTGTTTTCTTTGATTCTATAAAAGCTTTTCTGCATCAAAGGATTCGAGACGGACATTTGTCCTGGCGAGCTCGGCTTTTTAGGCCAAACGTCCCTGTGGTTGCAAAACTACTTCTGCTTTGTTTCTACTCCGGGACATCTCCAAAGGGAACATTACTGGAGCTCATTTAGTCTTTGAGTTTTTGTTCATGCACTAAACCTCCCCCGTCCCTTCTCTCCATCATCCTTTACTGCTGCTCTGAGTGTCGCTGGCTCGGCAGAAGCCTTGGGGGGGGGGGGGGGGGATGTGAGGGATCTAACTCTCTTACAATACTGATGCAGTCTAGGCTGCAGTGGCCAGTGGAGGTGGAGATGATAAAAGATGGAGGATAAAAAAATCTCAGGGACATTTGCACTTGTGTTTCGGCTGTTTTGAGTTGTTTCCCACGATTTCCCACGACTGGCTGAGGTTTGGGTTCAAGATGAAACGGTTTTGAGGATGGATTTGTTTCCTCAGAAGACTCATGATAACAGATTACAGCACATTAGAGGTAAATAGAGGTTGTGATTAACAGAAGAGAAACAACTCAGGAGGACACGATCTTCTTCAAGTCATGTTGTCTCCCCCTCACACGAATAAAGAGTTTCTCAATGCACAGTTGTTCATTTCATCCATTCTGATCATGACAAGATCTCAGATTAAGAGTTCTGCATCTGACATTATAAATCATGTTGATTAGAGCCTCACTACAGGTAAACTTCTGTAAAGTGACTGGAACCAAACTGCAAACCCTGTAAAAAAAACTGTTTTATCATCAGCTGTGACGATAGACCGTTAAAAAGATGGATGACATGTATTTAACTCCTCCTACTATCTAGAAATGAAGCCAAACTATGTTGAATACAAACGCTGCCGTCTTGTCCCAAAGATGGAGTCTGTGCAGAAGCGATCTGGGTGATGGAGCCACAGTTTTCACATTTCATATCGGCAGCCGACTGTTGAATCAATCAGGTTCTCGGGTTTAAACATTAAACTCTAAATGGATGACAGATATTTCATGATCATGGAGTTCATCTTGGAAGAATGCTGGGCCCCACTTTCTTACTACATTCTCCTTCCCAACATCTTTATTAGTCAAAACATAACATCAAATATCAATGATACACAAGTGTATATATTTGAAACTTGTGTAAATATATGTGTGTGTGTGTCACGGGAATAAATATCAGGATTTGGATTAAAATAAAACAGAAGTCACAAAGTCCTGCTGGTTTTTAAAGTCTACATTCAGATGTAAACCTTACAGAACATCACAGTTTACAGTTTGTACTTTTTGTTTTTGATCTGTTATGACACTGTTATCCAAGATGATACTTCTGGTCTCATCAGGTACGAACTCTATAATTTAAAAGTACATCTCTGTGAAAAGAACTGCAGACTTTAGCTCTGCATTCATGTTCCACAGATCATTTTCCTGTAGGGAAATCAGAGGGAGCTGCTTGTATTCTTAGCCTTGCACAGTCCACAACACATCAATTATCCCTGATTGCTGCACGCTGCGAGGGCAGCACCCCTGCTTGTGCTTTCATCCCTCTAAATACCAGTGGAGTCTTTTTCTACCTCTGAAATCAAACCGTTGTAGCTCTTCATTCATTAGAACTGGAGCTCCAGAGTCCCTTTAAACCCACTCTATCCATCCGTATCTCTCGCTACTTCACGACGCCTCACATCTTCCTAACCCCATACTGTGATGGTGGTACCGGTCTCCTAGCAACCAACCCTCTTGGAGGAGGTGACAGCATTTGCATTACCACCACCACCACCTCCACCCCCTCCCTCCCCTTCACCATCCGGATGCTCTTCAAGTCAAGTAAACACTCTTCGCTCTGTGGAGCAGTCGGCACTGCTGCATCACGGTCACGGCATCAGCCTGATAAGTGGCATGAAATGAAGTCTTGTTTTGTTTGTTCACATTTGAATAAATGAATTGCTTTGTGAACACCTCCAGTAAAACAAGACACAACACGGTTCACTAAAGTTGATTTGTGACCCAACATATCATTTTTCAAATACAGAAAATGTTAAACAAACATGTGATACACCAATTCATTGGCCCATATTTTATTTTTTGGTGTTTTTCTCCTAATAAGGCACTTTTTATAAAGTTTACTATTTGTGTCTAATGGATTGATAAAGGGTAAATCAATAATTTACCAACACTACTAATACTTGATTAATTAGTTGTAAGCCATTAATTTAAAAAAAAAATTGGTGAAAAAGCTCTTTAGCTGGGAACTCACAAATCTAATAAAGTGGATCGGTATCATGCACGATCCTGAATACATCAAGAGGATCAGGATCATGTCCGATCAGATCACATTACATCTCTTACTGTTTGGAAATCAATCAGCTGTAAACTACATCTTATCTCATTATCTCATTAATAAATGCTCATTTGTTTTTTTCACTTTCAAACAAATCCTCCAGTCTCACGTAGAAACATGATAAACAGTGAAACATAATTGTTGCAGATGCACAAAGAAGTCAATAAAAAGACTCCAGTTATATAAACCTATTTTATTAGCTCTGATATGGTTCTGGTCATACAAGTCAAGCTGTAGAAGCAAAAAAAAAAAACATGCATTCACTGAATTAAGAAACTCGATCAACTTTGAATGTACTTCAAAGCACTTTTAAAAACTTTAATACAATATAAAAGTGCAATGTTGTACCTTTGATACTGAATCTAAAGGATGCACAACAATTAAGGAGATTAAATCTTATTGGCTTTAAATTTAAGATGTTTTAAAACATGTCAGTCAGTTTGCAAAGTCGTGAAACGTCAGTTAGTGTTTATACATTGATTAAGATGAAAATTAAAAATCAAATTAAAGGGTTTCTGTCCCCATTGAGCAGATGCATGTCTTCTAGCCATATTCCAGTTCTTGCAGCATCGTGTGATTATTATTTAAACATTTCATATGGCGCCATCTGTTGCTGTTTTTTTTTAAAAAAACATATCGAATTAAGTGTGTTTGGAACCAAAGAGATGACTAAAAGAAAAAGAAGAGTCAGATAACTCGTCCCCTCTGACACGACACAGCAGCAGCCCTGGTTCCCTCTGAGGTTCTGAATGTAAATCACATCACGCTGCGCTCACATTTGGGCTGGCTGCAGCCCGGAGCCATGCACACACTGATAAAATGACGTGAGTGGTTGACGATGCTAAATGGCAGCACTTGAAATAGCCTACCTGCCAGTCTGCGCGCACACTCGCAGATACGATCACGACCCCATTAGCTGCGTTTCAGCACCGAGACGCGCCGGACAGCTCCTCCGTCGTTTCCATCTCCAGGACTTTTACAGAAGAAAAAAAGTGGAAGAAAGAAAAAACCACAGACTTTTTCATTTGTTTCACTACATTTTTTCACTTTTGAGGAGTTGGAACTTCTCAGACATGGATAGTGATCGACCTGCAAACGTCTCCTTCTTTGATTTCGTTGGAGGAGTGCAACTTCTCCAGGGGGAGGACACCAGAACAGCCATGCCGGTCATCCTGATCGGGATCTGTGTGTCCGGGGCTGTTGGGAATTTGCTCGTTTTGCTGATTTTCATCCGAGACTTCAGGAACGGAAGAGGCTCCGAGGTGAAGGCGCTCCTCGCCTCTCTGGCCTCCACGGACTTGGTGATCCTGTTGCTGTGCGCCCCGGTGCGCGCCGTCACCTACTACAGGCAGACCTGGACCCTGGGGAGCTTCGTGTGCAGCACCACCGACTGGTTCCAGCACTCGTGCGTGGTCGCCAAAACTTTAATCCTCGCGCTCACCACCAGAGCCAAGCACACGCTGGTCCCCTGCGCCGCCGCGGGGCCCCTGCACAGCCCGACGTGGATCCACGGAGCCCTGGCGTTCATCTCGATTGTGGCCATGATGTTTCCGATCCCGCAGATGCTCTTTGCGTCTTTGCAGCCGTATGGCCGCGACACCATCTGCGTCTCCGTAACGCCAGCGTGCGCGTCTGACTTCATGAGTTTGTTCTATAAGATTTATCCAACGGCGACCTTCTTGGTGCCGGTCATCTTTACGCTTGCCTACTACACCAAAACTCTGCACGCTGCGGTGAACCACGCACCCAGCCCGCAGCAGCAGAGCAAGGTTACCCTGGTTTTACTGTGTCTAAGCGGCGCACTCGGGCTCATGCTGCTGCCGGAGTGGGGAACATTCACCTGGATCAGGCTCGGCTACAACAAACCTCCTGTGGGTTTGATCATCTTTGCGCAAGTCCTCCTTTACGCATGCAGCTCCGTCTCTCCGGTGATCTTAATGACCATGTACGACGATGTGCGCCAAGGATTGATCACCATCTGGTTCGTCGCCACTTGCAGAAGCTCCAAGAACATCCCCATGATCAACAAGTGTCCAAAAACGGAGGGGAACGGAGCGGAGGTGGGAGCCAACGCCGTCGCCAACGCGGTCCCCGGGGAGAAGGACAAGACCTTCCCGGACGTGGAGCACTTTTGGACGGGGCGCAGGAATACGCACGTCGAGGAGGAGCAGGACCCGGTTCCGTGGGAGAGAGAGGAGAAGATGCTGTAGAGAATCAGATGTGAAAGTGTTCAGCGGTTTCTAGTTTGTTGACCCACAGTGCAGACCCTCGTTGAAAGGCTGTAGTGGCCTGTTTGCTGTCGTGAGATTAATTAGATGTAAAATGAACTTGTACACTCTCATGTTTTGATGTTACAGATGTTTCTATAGAGAGAATCTACTTTGAATATTTGCTCTTGCCTGCAGCACTGCTGCACTGTCATAGATCACCTTCTCTAGAGGTTTGTACAGAGATGAATCAAGTGTAAATATCCAGGACACTCAAGCATCAAAGGGTTTGTTGTGATTGTGTATGTGTGATACATAACGTGGATATTAAACCATTCTCAAATAAGGACTGCTCTGTTCTTCTATTTTTTTTTCAAAAGCTATAAAAACACTACCTTAATCAGGGATAAAACACGAACATCAAATCTCTCCATTTAATTCGAGAGGTTGTGAAATGACAGACGACGTGTACACAGAGATCGTTTCTCTGTATTAAATTCACAACTAATCCAGCTGCACATTTCAGGTCAAGTCAATCATCATATTTCAGTGCAAAGCAGCACACACACGAAGTCACGGTGTAAAATCAGGTCAATGTTTCTCACTCCATTTTCCTGCACTTTGAATAAAACACTGTCTCTTTGTGTATGGTGTTAAAGTATCTTTCAAATTTACATCACAACCTGATAGTTTTACTTAAAGCAACATAAAAGTAAAACTACAAAAACCTTAGCATGAAAATATACTTTAAGTGCCAAAAGTAGAAGTACTCATAATGCAGATTGGGTCATTCCAAAGTGACAGATATCATATAATTAGATTTTAATTATTGATGCATTACATCACTTTAATGTTGCAGCTGCTAAAGGGCTAAAGTACCTCACAACTATAGATTATTTATAACTGACTGTGATGTTGTTGTTAGCAGATGCGATGCAGTCTTGTGTGTTGTTCTATGGAAATACTTATTTTCTTATTATTACTTATTACATTGTTGTTTGATATCTGTTTATTCCACGTTTGTGCACAGAAACAGTTGAAACTATTACATCTGCAAATGAAATGGTTGTGTCATTTATGAAATGTTTATATTGCTCATAAAAGCTCCAAATGAGCGTAGGATGTATTATAAACAATATATCATGTGTCAAATGGATTAAATTAAAGGTTAAGAAAAGGTAAAGCTTTCTTACAAGTATAAAAGTACAAGTAAAGTAATAAAAACCTATCTGAGTCATTATTAAAATGTTTATTAGAAAACATGAGTTTGTATAAAGTGATAATTTTGTATCCTTCAATAATAAAAGCAACTTATTCACATTTCAGATGTTGAACATGATGAACTACGTTTTGTTAGATACATGGAAACAGTGATAATATTTCTCAGATCAGATACAGCAGAGTCTGAGTGGATGGTCGGACGCATCACCGCCACCAACGCCACCATCACATCACATGACCTGCGTTTGCAGTCTATAACCTTTCAGTGGTCGTGAAAAGAAACCAGCTTTTAGTCGTCTGTGTGTTTACCAGGAAAGCAGCGGCCGCCCGTGGCTCAGACGCCCGGCAGATTTGACATTTTAGAGAAAAGAAAGGTTACAGGTTGAAGAGGAAAAAAAAACACAGGCCTCCAAAGCTCTTCAGTATGATTGTGCTCTTGCACATAATTTATTCATTGACAATAGAGCATGTTTCCAAACGTCTGCCCTTGAGTCACTTGGTTTTTCATTTACTGTGTTTCTAGAGTTCTTCATTATAGGCGGATGTGACGCGGCCTAGTTTCAGCCTCACTCCGACATTCACTTGATAAATCCACAGAATTAATCATCACTCATTTTCTGCCCTCCATTTTCTCTCCTACATTAATTAAAGATAGAGACGGTGTCCTGCTGACGACAACGTGCTGATGACCTTTCAGAGAACAAACACAACCTGAGAGACATGAAGTCAACGACGCTGAGGGACGGAAAGAAGTGAAAATATAAACGGACTCAATCAAATAGATTACTACACACCTTTACTGCAAACTACTACAAAAGCAGCAGTCTGTTTTTTACAACTTCATGAGATGAGATAAAATTACGTTAGATTAGATGAGATGAGATAAATTGAGATGAAATGAGATTAGATGTGTGTCTAACATTGATACACAGCAGATAGAGTTTAACATGAAAAAGCACAAGAGCAGTTGTGATGGATAAAATAAGTAAACCTGACAGACAAAAATACTGATATAATCAAAATAAAACCCAAAGGCTTCAATAAAAAAGTTGGTGATGAGGCTCGTCTTGTGTCATCTGTCAATTCCAGCAACTCTGAGGGTAAAAGCAGCTTCACCAGCTTTTGACTTAATCCTTGAAAGGACAGTGTCAAAAGGACGTGACAGACTCCGGCTAATAATAACCAGACCCTTTACAGCCTCATAGACAGGCAGGAGAGATGTTGAGTTCAGTGATGAGCTCAGTAGAAGCTCGGAAACCTGCAGGAAAAGTACAGATTGTTATTCTCCAGGGAGTTTTGTACAATCAACTGTGATTTACTCACCAAAAAATGGGGGACACTAAACTGCACTGAGGGGAAGCAGCAGAGATTAAGATTCTCAAACCGATTCTTTACTTTGGTTTATTGTGAAGACACAACTGGATTCTTGAGTTTAAGGTCAAAATCAAACTGGAAACGATTTCATACACACCGGAAAGAGAATTTACACCGAACGACTAGAGGAAAGAGACAGATAGACAGACAGATAGATGATAGATAGATAGACAGATAGATAGACAGATAGATAGATAGATAAATAGATAGATAGAGAGACACACAGACAGACAGATAGATAGATAGATAGATAGATAGATAGATAGATAGATAGATAGATAGATAGATAGATAGATAGATAGATAGATAGATAGATAGATAGATAGATAGATAGATAGAGTAGTTTGTTGTCATTGCACACAGTTGATTGGACTTCTGGGTTAAAACCGTAGTGGAGATGTGACCTTTGACCCCAGTGGTGTCTGAACTATCCATGACCCTGATCATTCACACTTACAGTACAGTCGACCGAGGGTGAGGTTGAGGTCGAGACAGTCTTCTCGAACCCAGAGCGATGTGTGACAAGTCAGCCGTCTCCTCACAGCAAGACATACAGCTGAGTTTGAAAGGAACGATCCAGACGATCTCATAAAAGATCTGAGTGTTTGTCTCTCCTATACTGAACTATACGCTGCAGGGATGTGAGGATTTCAAGGATGTAACATTGGAGAGAACAGAGCTCCATGTCGTCTGCAAAGCTTCAAGCAGTTTCTGAGGAGGCTGAATTATAATATGGAAATAATTCATCACGCGGCTTGAACACAATTTGAAGAAAAATGTTTAAAAGACATATTTAAATCAAGGACAATGAATCTTGTGTGACAGCAAACTTATCGAGGCCTTTAGATCGTCAGAGCTGTTCAGCTGAGAACAGGAATCCTTCCTCAGTCCTTCGATGTTGGTCGATTTAAAAACATCCCTGAGGACGACAGGATGTGTGTGAGTTACAGCAAGAGAAGCTGAGAATTAATTAATATAAAAATCTTTACTTTACTTTGAAATGTTTAAGCAGCAGAATGAGGATGACAGAATGGAATGGTTGTTTAATTTGAGTGCTCATAAGTCGGTTACCCTTTTTCTTAATCTTGGAAAAAACGTCAGGATTTGATTATTGATGTTAAAGATGATGCCACTCTTTCTGTTTTTGTTCTTTTCCTAAATCATGGTGTCTTCTAAGTCTGTTTCAGGCTGAATTATCATCATGTTTTCACATTTCCACGATCACAGTGTCTAATAACGAAATCTGTTATGTGACGTTCAATGCAGCCGTGATGCTTCATACATTCTGCTTCACTGGGTCACATAAACATAATTCTGGCAGAAAAGTACCCAGGCTGCCTTGAGGCAGATAAACTCTGTCCTATTTCCACTTCACGTCTGCTCCACAGAAGAGGAAGAGCTCCCTTCATCATAGTCAGACATGTCAATGAAAGCCGTCTCATTCATCATTCATGCAGCCGGAGAGCGTTTTCATACGTTGCTTAACCATCTCTCTGCTAACGACTGAACTGATGAACTTTAACTGCTCTGACAGTTCACGCTCGGCTCGTGAGATTAAAAAGTCAGCATCCATTAGCAGCAGGGAAAGAGGGAAGAACAAGATGTGATTTGAAGGCTGAGGTGGTTTTAAAATTAAATAAAAAATCACTTCTTTTCATCCCACAAGCTGCAGCTCCTGTCGCCGCAGACGTGGGAGGACGTCAACCACACAAAACTGATCCAGTAGTAAAGCATAGATGAAGCATTTCTGTGGCTCCGCATTAGATCTTGTGTGGAATTGTGTTTTTCATATCAGTGCTCTGTGGTTACAAAGCTAAAGGGCTCTGGAAAGAGTCCGCTCCTGCTCTTTCATTGAGCTGCACATGTTTTTTCTCCCTCACTCAACCATGATGGACTGTCGCTGCTGCCTCGGGCTCTCTGTGGCTTTATGTGGTGGCTCTGTGTCCTCCTTCCTGCTCAGGAGTGTGTGCCCTGCAAGATGTGAAAGGTTTCACTCAAACAGGATTTACTGACGGTTTTTTTCTGTTCTGAGCTGCATGGAGAGTGGCAGCCGGGGTTGACAGATTATTATTTTATTTTGATTTTTGTTTTGCATTAAAGTAAAGAAGTAAACCCTGAACCATCTGTCACTCGAGCTGGTGAAATCCAGTCTACTCAGGTCTACTGCCGCACGTTCAGGTGTTTTTTAATCACGATCATAGAAAATACAAGAAATTAAGATAAATGAACACAGACACACACAACTTGATCGCCCCCTGGTGGCTGCCCACATCATGTCAAAAACCCCAGCTCCTCTAAACTAAAAAGTCAAGTTCAAGTGTTTTCTGGTTTTAATTTGTTATTTAATGCTATAAAAACAGGATGAAACGTCCTGATTGGTCGAGCATATGTTTATAGGCAGGACCTCGACATCGCAGCTCTGCACAATGATGGCTACTGCTCAGACTCTGGCTCCGAATGACGTCTTTGGTGTAAGATGGCAGCATTAATTTATATATTTTATATTTTCACTTCATCTCTGGATAGTGGGAGGAAGTGGAGACATGTCGTCCATCTGTATTTACAGTCTATGGAAGGACGCTGCCCAAAAAGTGATGTCTGGGAAGTAAAAGCACAACAACACATGTAACATGAATCTTTTGTTGAAATGACCTGAATGTTTGGAGCCCAGGTTAAAGCACCTTGATCTTTAGTCTCTTGTATCCTTGCAATTGTTTATGACAGTTTGTCTTTATAACTTCCTGGAAGATGTTGGTGTCTTGAGAAGTTCATGAGCTCTATGAGAGAAAGAGATGTTTTACTTCACGGAGCTCACACAACACATTTAATGCAATAAAAGATGAAGTGTTTACACATGTTTAGGATCAAGTTGAAGAACCTGAGCATTGAAGCAGAACGTCTTTAATCCCCATTTAAGAGAACTGCAGTATAATGAACCAGCATCCTGTTCCAATGTCATTATCCTTCCCATAATCCTCCAGTAATTCACTGGGATCCTGCTCATGTTGTTAACTCGCGGCTGGTAAACAAAGATGTGCATTAAATGAGATCACTGTCATGCAAAGACACGTCTCCTCTTGATGCAGATCACTGGAGTCCTGCTCACTTCAGTCAGAACAGCTGAGGGAAAGATTCAGGGTTAACTTTTTATTTTTTTTACTCTATGATTTAAAGTAGACCCTGATCCGGTGTGTGAGTGAGTGGCGCCATCTTGTGGTTCAAAGTGTGTTTAGGTCACTCTGGCATGTCCCTGCTTTAAAACTTTATCTTACTTGAAATCCAAAGTTGTATAACTATCATGTTATTTCATATTCAGCACATATTGGGAGAATGTAGACTCAGCTACCTCAGATATTATTTTATACGTTTACACTCTTTTATATTCCTGCAGGGGTCAATAAAATCCATCTTATCTCATTTGGAAACTCTTCAGTTATCAAGCTTTAAATTTATGACAGTAACGAGTGTCATGGGTATAACTAACATGACGCCTGCATGACACTGACAACATAAAACCAACTTTATGAAAATCAAACATTACGACACTTTATAGATGTCAGATGGTTGAGGTTGAATTTTACATTTCAAAGATCACGCACCAGGGAACACAGGTTGTCAGGGTTTGAATCTCTGTCGGAGTTCACATGTTATATGTATGTTTGTATTTTCTCTGCATGTTTACTGCAGCTGAGTTCAGGTTGATTGACGCTCTGGACGTGAGGCGGAATATTTTGAGACGCTGGTGACCTGAACAGGCTGTAGACTCTGTATATAGACAGGTTGTACATAGACTCTGTATATAGACAGGTTGTACATAGACTCTGTATATAGACAGGCTGTACATAGACTCTGTATATAGACAGGCTGTACATAGACTCTGTATATAGACAGGTTGTACATAGACTCTGTATATAGACAGGTTGTACATAGAGTCTGTATATAGACAGGCTGTACATAGACTCTGTATATAGACAGGTTGTACATAGACTCTGTATATAGACAGGCTGTACATAGACTCTGTATATAGACAGGTTGTACATAGACTCTGTATATAGACAGGCTGTACATAGAGTCTGTATATAGACAGGTTGTACATAGACTCTGTATATAGACAGGTTGTACATAGAGTCTGTATATAGACAGGCTGTACATAGACTCTGTATATAGACAGGTTGTACATAGACTCTGTATATAGACAGGTTGTACATAGAGTCTGTATATAGACAGGCTGTACATAGACTCTGTATATAGACAGGTTGTACATAGACTCTGTATATAGACAGGCTGTACATAGACTCTGTATATAGACAGGTTGTACATAGACTCTGTATATAGACAGGCTGTACATAGACTCTGTATATAGACAGGTTGTACATAGACTGTATAAAAAAAAAATCTCTTTCTGCCTCCCCCTCTCTCTGTCTCACCCCCATTTCCCTCTCTACCTCTCCCCCTCTCCCTCACCTCTCCCACCCCCCCTCTTTCTTTCTCTCACCCTCTCACCCCCCCTCTCTCTTTCTCCCCCCCCTTCTCTTTCTCTTTCTCTCTGGTTATCTCTCTCCCCCACCTCTCTTTCTCTCTCTCACCCTCTTACTCCCCCCTTCTCTTTCTCTCTGTCTCACCCCTATTTCCCTCTCTACCTGTCCCCCTCTCTCTCTCTCCCTCACCTCTATCTCCCACCTCTCTTTTTCTCTCCCTCTCGCCCTCTCACCCCTCTCTCTTTCTCCCCTCCTTCTCTTTCTCTCTGGTTATCTCTCTCTCTCTCTCTCTCCCTCCTCTCTCCCTCTCACTCCCCCCTTCTCTTTTTCTCTCTGGTTATCTCTCTCACCCCCACCTCTCTCTCTCTCTCTCTCCCCTACCTCTCTCTCTTTCTCTCTCTCTCCCTCGGATTAGGATCAGGGATTAGAGACAGATGTAAACCTAAATCTAATTCCGGTGTCATCCATCACATCGGAGGAAAAGGTCACAGCTCGGGTTCCGGATTAACGGAGAGCCCCGCCTCCTCCACGGCCCCAGCGTGACTCCCATTGGCCCCGGGCTTCGATTGACAGCGCCGGGGTCCAATGGGAAGTGAGAACGGGCTGCTCCTCGGGCGCAGATGTGAGCTCAGGTTCAGTCGGAGCAGAACCAGCAGCTGTGAGGAAGCGACGACCTGTGGAGGCAGAGAAACACGTCGAGGTAAAGTCACATCTCAATAAACAAGTCTTCATCACGTCGACTAGCACGTGTGATTCATGTTCTCACTGAATATTTGAGTTGTTGTTCGGCAGCGGAGTCAGGAAACAGCGGGGACGTTAGCTAACCCGTGTCGTGTTTATTCACGTGAACTAGCTTGTGCACAACTTTCAGCTGATTCTGCACAAGTTTTAGAAGTTAACTGGTTTTCATCACAACATATTTGATTGTTACAGGCAGGTGTTAGTCTCGTATGTGTTGATGCAGCCTTACTGACCTTACTGACCTTTTTTAGTCAGTTAATTTAGCTTTAAAAGTATTTTTCACGAATAATTTCACTATTTACAGACAGATGTCAGTGTCTGATGTGCAATAGTGGCTTTTCTAAAGTTTTTAGTCAGTTAATTTATTTTAAAAATAAGCTTGAAAAGTATTTTTCACTAGTATTTATATTTACTGACAGGCAACTGTTAGACTATGATCCTCTGTTGTTCATGTGTCTTCTTAGTCATTAATATGAACATGAAAACTCTCCTAAAGCTTTAACACACATGTATAAATGTCTGGTTAACTTCATGAGCTTTTTTCTTGACCGGTTGAAAATAAGATTTAAGGGATTATTATTAGATTTTAGTCAAACAAATCTGCCATGTTTGAAATTGAACCCATTCTTTTGGAAAGCCACGGACACTGGCAGAGAAGGGACCGTCCTGACGGGCAGGTTTTAGAGGTCATTCCTTTGGTTCAGCTCTGTATAATGTGTCCTTGTGTCAAGTTGTTTATTTTCCTCCCTCCCTCCTCTCTCGTCCTCCTCCCTTGTTTTGTTAATCTGCCGTCTCTCATCGCTTTACACTCAGATGCATGCTTGAAAATAATAAATGTTCACATTCCTGCAAAGGCCAGGACACACTGCAGCGTCTCTACCTTGCGGAGACTATGTGTTAGTCAGGTAGACCATGGCCTCTGTGGGCTAATGATACCACGAGGAAGACTTTGCTCTTTGGTTACAGCCTCTGACTTTTTATTCCATTCAGTCAGACGACAGCTGCTGCTTCTGCTGCTATCACACACATGCACACTAAACTTTACCTGTTTGACGTGGACGCTGGTGTGAAAATGTTCCCGGTGACTGAACCTGACAACAGATTACTTACCCAGACTGTTTGGGTACAAACAAAGCAAAGGTTTTTAAGGTGTATTCAATACAAAAGAAGTGTTATGCCTATTCAGGTCCATCATATCTTTCTGTGCATGGTTGTTATGACAATAGTCTTTGTGGACTGGGCCAGCTTGACTATCATTTTCACGGCCGTCCTTGAGACAGACAATGAACTGTTTCTTTGACGCTCTGCTTGTAAGTCACCTGTGGAAACACTGCCAAACAGAAAATTATAAATTCCTTCACAGCCGCAGGAGCAAGTGGGTGTGTGTGTCGCTTTAGACGTTGCTCGTTTAAGGTTCAGATATTAAAGAGGGAGGTTGAGGTGATTAATCAGTGACTAGTCCGAGCCTGTTCAACGTCTTCTTGCGCCAAACAGCTGCAACCTTGAAAAGTAGGAGTGAAAAGAAAAGGGTTGCGGCTGTTCAAAGAGTCACAGCCCTAATGTCAACTGAAATTAAAACAAAAAGTTTATATTTTTCCCCTGATCTTTACTTTCACTTTCATTTTCATAGACCCTAGATTGATTTTCCCCTATGCAGGCAACAAAGATCCGGTTTCCTTATTGTGTTTTAGGTACTTTCACATCTCAAGTTGAAGGAGAAGCATAGAGACAGAGAGTTTGGCCAAGGGGGCTTTCCAGCTAATGCATTTGAATGTAGAGTGTATTGAAATACACTTTTGCAAAACTACAAGACCTTTTGAAGTCTTCACTATCTGTGTTTTTGTTCACACTCTCATTTCACAGATGTCGTTTGCCAGTGACAAACTCTACAATGGATATCTGCGGCGGAATATGCCAACCATAGTAAGCAGGGTGAAAGTGAGAGAAATAATCGTCCATCTGCCGTGCTTGACCACTCACGACAGGGTAGGTTTCATTAGGAATAACGACGTGTGAGGATTAGGATTTACGGTTGTTTAATTAATGGTGAAATAGCACAATGTTTGAAATAAAAACTTTAATCTGGGGCATTCTGATTGTAGGTATAAACAGTCACAGCAGTTTGACAAAGCAGTTTGTTCATTTTAAACTTGAAAGTCATCAGTTATCCGTTACTACTCTGATAAAATGATGATGTGCTTTTTTTAATTAAATGTAATTGTAGGAAAACATAGAAGCAAAGAGAGAGACGAATGGCAATTATGATGGCATGGGGCTGCTTCTGGAATGTCTGAGGAGGAGAGAGAACTGGCCGGAGCAGTTTATCAAAGCACTTGAAGAGTGTGAGCACACAACGATAGCAGCTGAGATCCGAGCTGAGTACGACGCTCTGAGAGGAGTTAACAGTAAGTCAGCCAATTAATTTTAATCATTCATTCTTTTCATTTTCCTTATGAGCTTTGTATTAATTATGTGAGATAATAAATTAATGTGATTAGCTTAATTGGTTTGCCATTGAAACCACAGTTTAAACTCAACCATCCTACAAACTGGGGGAAAGTGCGTTCCTCTTTAATCTACAAAAACATAAAAGGTCCAGTGAGTTTTCCTTCATGCATCATTTAGAATAATCTAATCTAAGTTATGTGTCTTTTGCTTCACGACACAGCTTTGAAAAACAAATGACAATAGAAGACAAAACCGATGAGCACAAACAGCAGGGACACCACTCAACAGACAGCTGGTTCAAAATAAATAAATAACTAACGGAGGGAGAAATCACAAGGAAGATGCATTCAGCTTTTTAATTTTAGTTGTCAAAACAGATTTGTCTATAGCATCTTTCTGAGTGTGAGAGCTCAAAGTTTAGGATTTCAGGATTATCTGAGCTTTAGTCATGTGCGAACATAACTGATTTAAATGAAACACATTGTTTGCTTTGTCCTAGATTCCAACCCCAGCTCCCCTTCAACAACTGTCATCAGGGCACACGTCCATCCAGCACCATCTGCCAGTCATCTGCCCATTCCTGAGAGTGGTGCTGCGGCTGTTACGCCAGCTGAAGCATCAGCTCCTCCAGAGCCAGCTGCTCAGGCCTCGCCCCTGCTGGAACCCCCCGTGCAACCAGAAGCCCAGAGTCCAGCCGCCGAGCAGGCTGTTCCCCCACCTGAGCCTGTCCCTGTGCCTCCGCAGGCTACTCAGATTGAAGTGGTACCCCCTCCGTCAACACCTCCTCCCTCCCCTGAGATCCCACACACTCCGGCCAGCACACCACAGAGGGAGGTTAATGCTCACCAGGAGCCAGAGGAAAACTCTGAGTCAGACATCCAGAATATCTCTAATAATGACTGTGTGATTCCTGATCAACTGAGCGCGAGAGAGGGTGAGGTGTTTGTCGACTCTGTGGTGACTCCTCCCTTGCCCCCATCTGAGTTGGACCAACCGGCTCCTCTCCAAACAACAGCAACCACAGAAGTGGCCAGCACGCCACCAGAGGAAGTCAAAGCTAACCAGGAGCCAGAGGAAAACTCTGAGTCATACATCCAGGATATCACTGGTGACAGCGTTGTGATTCCCGATCAAGTGAGCGCAGAAAACAGCGAGGTTGTAGTCAGCTCTGTGGTGACGCCGTGTGAGACGGACACTGATCCTGATCCTCTCCGAACAACAGCAGCCTCAGAGGTCAGTCCACCACAGAGTACCTCTCCAACTCAGGCAAACTCAGACATAAGCGACGGATCCTCTTTCCCCATACTGACCCAAGTGAAGCATCCAATTCAGGACACCACCCCCCCCGCGGATATAATACCTGCTGATGTCCTGCAGCCTGAAGAGAAGACCGAACCTCCGATTACACAGGTGAATATTGAATTATTGATTTTCAATCTACATTATTATGAACAATATAAATGTATAACTAATTGTCTTGTCCTTTTTTTCATTTTCCAAAATATTGAATACACGACCAACATACTGAAAAGACTTGAAACACATGCATTCTGCTGTATTGTAATTCTACTATAAATGCTGTTTCCTGCTACTCTCCAATTGACGTCTGTTATTAACCTTAACGTGAATCCATTGTTTTACTAGGAAAGTCACTATAAACTATAACAGCACCAAGAAAACTGTCTTGTGCTAAACGGTGCTAAGTAGTATTTGTATTGGATGTAGTCGTACACACAGGACTAAGATCTATCAGAGCATGGCCTTAGATTGTTTTATTCGTATTAAAGTTATTTCTATTGTTTTATTTGCCTTCCTTCATATATACAGGCACAGAATATATAAAAATCATCTTATTAAAAATGAGATGTTTCATTAATGTCTCCTGCAGGTTGTTGAAAGCAGCCCACAGACAGAAACAGCATCGACAACCTCCCCCTTGCCTGAGGCTGACAGGATGGACGCCTCCATCATTGATTACAGCACTTTGTCTCTGAACAAGCCTGAACAACTCATCAGCTTCCAACCACAAAATGACAACAGTCCTACTCTCGTTGTACAAAGTCTACCAGCAGGGCCGTACTCTGGTGATAGTGAGCGCCTGGAAATAAGTGATGCTGCGCCGGATGATACAGTTCCTGCGTGCTCTGCTGTAACCTCCACCACCATGAATAATGTCTCCGGGCTGCCATGCCTGGAGAACGGCATTGCACTTAACCACGATGAACCGGGGGAGAACCACTACGAATCTCTCTGTCAGAGTCTGGAAAGGCAGGAGGTGCTGGTGAATGTGGTGCACGTATCCGAGGAGCCGTCCATCCTCAATCTAGATGGTCAAGTCTCAGCACCACAAGCTCAACTCATCAATGGAGAAGCAGCCAGAGAGATCACTCCCTCTCCACCGTCTGCCACCATTGATGAGAACCCCACCTCTGACCAGAGCTGCCTCCCCCCTGAGTCTGCGGAGATCACACCAGAGCTGAAAACACTGCCCGACTCAGAGGAGGAGTCGGCCCCTCGCACCTTGCCAACTAATAGAAAGTACATTCTGACTGCGGCAGGAGTGGGCGCCTGTGCACTGCTGATGGCGTGGAAGTTTAAGAATTAAGAGGATTTAATACCTTTAAAGGGAGAAGATTAGGCTTTAAGTTCAAGAGGATCTTAAGGGTATGGTGCCTTATTGTAGTCACTGGACCTGGATGGCGTGAGGCAGCTGTTTCATAATTATCCATAGTAATAATAGCTGCCAGACCTTTAATCATGTCATTATTTGCACGGCTGGTGTTAAGCTGGACCGTGTTTAATCGTGTTGACTTTAGTGAGCAAAAAACAAACTTACCCTTCTCATTGAAGTTACAGGACGTCGTGGAGCTAAGATCAGGTTATTTATAAGCATATATACTGTATGTCAGCAATCCCAAGTGAGTTTAGTTGGAAACTCTGAATTGACCGTATTTTTGGGCATAAGCATGAATGTTAAATGTTGGCATGTTGTTTGTCGGCCCTGTGATACGCTGGCGACCTGCCCAGGGTGTTCCCCACCTCTCACCCAGTGTCACCTGGGATTGGCTCTATCCCCCGTGCCCCCAATGACCCTCAAAGAATAAGAGGTATAGATAATGGATGGTATATTTGGTTTGTATTCTCAGGCTGTGTATTAATGACAAAAATGTTTGTATGTTCATTTGTCTGATAAGCACTTTGGAGGAAGAAAAAGGCTGTTGTTGGTCCTCCAGTAACGATTAGTGCATCAAGGACTGGGGTTTTACTGTATGTGGACTGTGGATGAAAGGATGCCAGCATCACACTGTGTTCCTGCTGATAAGTGGGACATGGGATGAAAATGAACGCTTGTGCACTGTTGTATTTATTTGTATATATATATAGATTTCTATAAAAATTATATGACAATCTAAGTATATATTTTAAGAATTGATGAATACTAAAAACATTCCAAAGCGCTCCTAATGTCTTAGATATTCAGCACCCAAAGAGTCATTCAGCCAAACTCTTAATCGTTCGGCTCATATTTTGCATATTTATCCAGATCATAGTCTAGACCAGTGGTTTTCTAACTTCCTTATAACAATGAGGACACTTTTTCTGTCATGGCAGTGTTATTGCTAATTAATTTTGTGAAGCACTTTGTAACCTTGTTTAGATAAGTGCTATACAAATAAAGTTATTCTTTAGTTTTAATGTTTTAAAATGTAATATAAACTGTACGACATTGCATTGCTTTATTAGAATAAGATTTTTTTTTTAAATATACCATTAAAAAATCTAATATCTTGCTGCATGCACGGCGGGTCCTTTAGCAGACACTGGTCTAGACAGCATTCTGTGTTATGATCATCAGCTGTAAATGTTGGAGATGACATTTTGTTTTTCTCCTTTGAATAGAAACAGGTTTGTGTCATGTTCTGTGAGGTGAGAGAGTTTATTGTAAAAAAAAAAAGCACTGTTGATACAAGAAATATTAGGAAAAAAGAAGGTTAATGTAAAGGGTTTGTACATTTGAAGAGTATTTTTTGAGCTGCAGAAATGTAGATGAAATTTAATGTCGGTATTATACAAATATAACGTGTAAATTGTGATCTCAGATTTAGTTTCATCTAAATTTGTTTGCCCTGTTTCTTGTTATGCACTTCAATAAACCTGAAAATAAAAATATAGACATTCCTTTATTGAATGTGCATGTTGTTAACAAGTTAATGTCGTCTCTGTAGAAAATATAAACAGATTTTTTTTTTTTCATGAATTGTCTCAAGTAAAAGGGTGAAATCTCTGACGGTTGATGTTGAAAAGAGAATAGAGATCAAACAACAGACAACAATCTTACATATATTAAAAATATATATGTAAATAAAAATTATACGCACCAAGGCAAAATCCAACAGTTGGTAAAACATGAGACAATTAAAGTATTAAAGTAGCCAGGGAATGAGACTATAACTATATATATATATATATATATATACTAACTATAACAAGACTATTGAATACAGAATACAGAATTGGAAAACGAAAAATCAAAGTTATCTTGGTTCTTGTTCTTTGTTTTATATTTGTGTTATTCCTAAACTCAGACACGAGAAGTGAGATTTAAAAGGGCTCAACGCTGTAAATGTTTCAAACGTGTTGAATCAGACGAATAAAAAAGAAAACGTGTGAAATGTGAAGACGCAGAGAGGTGATTCATCTTTTACAATCAGCTGCAGATGATGTTTTAATTTGAAAGAAATGAAAATGACATCAGACATGTTTCTGTTGACTGACTGACTCTCGCTGTGATTGGCCGTGGCTCCTCTCAATCAGCTGTTAGCCCCGCCTCCTGACAGCCTCCCTCATCCGCTGTGACGCCGGAGCCACTTTAGCTAATTAGCTCCGTGTTTGCCCGTAAACCTTCGACTCTACCGGGCTTCGATTCACCGCATTCACCGGCGTACATGTAGCTGACCGCCGATTCCAATGGCGCACAACGGCCTCCAGCAGGGCGATGCGACTGTCGGCGAGGACGCGACGCCCACGAAGCTGCCGCGCTCCAGCGCAGAGATGCCCGGCGACCTCCGGGACGAGCCCGGCAGCGAGGCCGCCGCGGCCGCCGGGGGGCCCGCCTCCGACCGCAGGACCTCCAACTCGACCGCGAGGCGTCGGAGCGACTCGGTGAAGAAAACAAGGCCGCGTAGGTGTTCCCGTCGCTGCAGCCCCGGGCTCGGTGTATCTGCTGGGGAGGGAACCGTTGCATGTACAAATGAAGGGAGCTCGGTGAAATTATAGACTTTAAAAGACAATGATCTTATTAACATTATTATTTCCTCATTATAAATTGAACAAGGCCCGTACACGAGCTGGGGTGAGGCTATAGCTGTAAAATGATGCTAGCTTTGGTATAACAGTGTAATAGAGGAAGCTGGGTTTGTCAGGAAATAGCCAGGACCTACATTACAACAAGATGGCGTTCGTGGTACACACTGTACTGATGCTGCTGCTGTCTGAATGTGGGCCATCACTGACACAGCAGTGTGATTATTTATACACACCGTGCTTTCAGACATGGAGGATGTGTTTTAAGACGATTTACATTTAAATTCAAATGATGGTGAATATGTGATTTATCATTGTTGCACACATTCTTTGTCATTGTTGCAGCATTCCCCTGGTTTGGGATGGACATCGGAGGCACTCTGGTGAAGCTGGTGTACTTCGAGCCCAAAGACATCACAGCGGAGGAGGAGCAAGAGGAGGTGGAGAATCTGAAGAGCATCCGGCGTTACCTCACCTCCAACACCGCCTACGGGAAGACGGGCATCAGGGACGTGCACCTGGAGCTGCAGGACCTCACGCTGTGCGGCAGGACGGGCAACCTGCACTTCATCCGCTTCCCCACTCATGACCTGCCGGCCTTCCTGCAGATGGGCCGCAACAAGCACTTCTCCAGCCTCCACACCACGCTGTGCGCCACGGGAGGGGGGGCGTACAAGTTCGAGTCCGATTTCCGCACGGTGGGTTTCAGCGCAGTGTCGATGCTCCTCGTTTGCTTTCACAGGCTGGACAGTGAGGATGGAGGGACGGGCAGTAGTAACACATTGACACAATACTGATAGTGGATTTCAGGACGATAGCAGTCTAATATTTCTAGGTAAAGAAAACTGTGATCATACTGATGGATGTACAATTACCTCTAAATTTAGTAAAAGGAAAAAAACAGTATTAGCTGATGTATACATTTAAATCATTTCTTTTTAGTGAGCCTAGAATTGTAATAAAGGTTCCTGTTTTGACATCCCTCTCCACCCCCAGTTTCCTTCCTCTGTGTTCTCCTGACCACATCCCCTCTGTGATGTTATCCATGTTCTCTCTTTATGTCAACATTACAAAAAAAAGATGGCGGACCTGCAGCTTCACAAGCTGGATGAGCTGGACTGTTTAATTCGGGGGGTGTTGTACATCGACTCGGTGGTGTCCAGCGGCCCCTCTGAGTGCTACTACTTTGAAAACCCCACAGACCCAGATCACTGCATCCAGAGGCCCTACACACTGGAAAACCCTTATCCACTGCTGCTCGTCAACATCGGGTCCGGGGTCAGCATCCTGGCCGTCTACTCGGAGAACAACTACAAACGAGTCACAGGGACCAGGTAATTATCAGGATGGAGATTTACTCTGCACTGATTATCTGTCATTTTACATTTCATATCGGTTGATGGGAAGGAAGACATTCAGTATTGAGTTAGGAGGTTCGGAGCAACGCTCTCTGTGAAAACGCTCTCACAGGGTTTGAATTGACTTAGATTTAATTAAATTGTTTGAATTCAATCTAAGTTCCTCAAAGAAATTAAGCCGCAGAGAAATATCCCTTGATTCTGCAGATGCCCTCAGCATTACAGAGCTTTGTAGCGTCAGTGTTTCAGTTTGGTTTGAATATTCAGAATTTTAAAAAACAGATGTTAGCCTCAGGAGTCACAGGGAGAGCCAAAAATACAGGGATTGTTGTACAGAAATTTAACAGATGTCCGAAGAAATGAGTCTAAATTAATAATACCGTTGCCCCGTAACTGCTGAATATGCATATAGGCAAATAACAGCTGAAACTGAAAATAGAAACTCAAAGTAAAAACTTGAAACTAGCTTCTGATAAAAGAACAGAGGAAAGGTCTAGAAAAATATCAGTGTACAGCTTCATAACAAAAGCAGTTTTCACTTGAAGAAAAGTAAAATACTACATCAGACAGAGTTTTACTTTACTCTACTTTAATGGAGGTGAGGTTTAGATTCTACAGATTTATAATAAGTGGATTTAGTAGTTAGCACTGTTTGCCACTGGCCCCAGATGTGAGCAGAGAAAAGAGCAGAGACAGAAAATGCAACCTGACACTAGACAAGCAGACACACATCGGGCTGAGGTGATCCGGGGATTTGCAGGAGGGTGAAGTGGGTGTGGCCTGTTTGGCGACATCTGCCCTCCGTGTCTCTCTGGTGCCTTGGTGTGAAAAGTAGCAGCATTTTTCTTTGCTCTCAGCTACAAAACCACTTCCTTGACCAACTGTTTGCTCGGGACTCGAAGAAAAAAAATGGTCCTTCGTTCGTTTGAGTCGTGCCCCGTTTAAATTTTAAATTTCGCAACTTTGCTGTTGATTTTTTTTTGGGGAAGTCATTTTCCCTCCTCCTAGTTTCTCCACTGGTTTGTTTTCACGTGTGGTTTCTCTGTCCGGAGGCTTTGAAAAGGAGCCGTGAGCGTTTCTGTTCCCCTTGACATAATGGACCTTTTGTCTTTGGTTCGCTGAAGGATAAACGACACAAGCACATTTAAATTGAGTCTGTAGAATGAGCGTCTTTGTCCTGACTCTTAAACTCCAAATGAGAAGTTGTTTTTGAGTTTGATGTATTGCACATTTGTACAGTTTTAATAGTTTATATTTCATCTCTGTGTATTTACAGCCTCGGGGGTGGGACCTTCCTGGGCCTGTGCTGCCTCCTGACCGAGTGCTCTACTTTTGAGGAAGCCCTGGAAATGGCTTCTGAGGGGGAGAGTACCCGTGTGGACAAGCTGGTTCGGGACATTTATGGAGGAGACTATGAGAGGTTTGGACTGCCAGGCTGGGCTGTAGCCTCAAGGTGCGGTTTACAGCAGCTCTTTTTTTATTCAAACTGTCTCAGCCTTAATGAAGCAAGGATCCAGGGCTGAGCTAAATTTACTCGGTTTCATTTTCCAGAGGGAAAACAAGAAGCCTTGATTTCAGTTTGGTGCTTTTTGAGAAAAGACCCTTGATACATTTAAAGAATCCCGGTTCATCTTATATGTCTCCTGTTCTGATTGGATAGTTTTGGCAATATGATGTCCAAAGAGAAGAGGGAGTCGGTGTCCAAAGCGGATCTGGCCAGAGCAACGCTGGTCACCATCACCAATAACATCGGCTCCATCACCAGGATGTGTGCTCTCAATGAGGTGAGTCACAGTTTTGATGCATCATTTTCTAAAACTCTGCTTCTAAAGGTAGTTGTGGTGTCATACGAATGGTTTGGTGTTTGTATCAAAGTCAGAATTTTGGGTATCACGTCAACATTGCTGGACAAAAAGTTTTCCCTCCAGCGTCCCTGTCGTCTGATTCCTCTTTGCGTTCAGCCTCTTTACGGTGCTGCCTTGTGACGTCTTGATCAAGCAGCATTGTACAGGGCTATGAAGGCGTAGAGGAGGTAACCTGCGTTTTCAACAAGGCCCAAAGCAGGATGAGAGAAAAATTGATCGGTTTCAAATGAATCTGTTATAAACAGATTATAAATTGACCTTTTACCCTGAGTAATTTTATTCCCATTCTTTCTTTAGAACATCGAGAGAGTGGTGTTTGTCGGGAACTTCCTCAGAGTCAACACCCTCTCTATGAAGTTATTGGCCTACGCTATGGACTACTGGTCCAAAGGCCAGCTCAAAGCTCTCTTCCTGCGCCATGAGGTAAGCAGCTCTCCTTCCTGTTAATCTTTCGAGACCAGAATTGTGTTTCCTTGCTTTGATGCGCTCAATGATTTCTCACTGCCTTTCTTGTTTTTATTTCTAGGGTTACTTTGGAGCAGTCGGAGCCCTGTTGGAGCTTCTGCATCCGTCCTAATCCGTCCAAACTACATCCAAAGAAGCACTTGTCAATCTGCTGCAAAGACCGTTAGCACTTTAGGTCGTTCAGAATCACTTCCAGGGTGAGATGTTAGCCACGAGAGGGTTACTGGTAAATTTTGGTTTTGGCAGACAAACTGTCAACATTTGGACGCCCTGTTAAGTTCTCAGAAATAAAACTGCCGACATTGACTTCTAAATTTTGACTCTGCTGTTGGGATCAGTTTTCTCGCCCTGGTCAAGGTTGCATGTAGCTAAGTTAGGTCAGTATGTTGTTGTCGTTGCAGAAACGAGTTAAGTCTGTTCTGAAACATCTCAAGGAAACTCACCACTGCTGCCTGAAATAATGTTTGTCATTATGTAGTGTTGTTTCTGGACTACAGTACCCCTCGCTGGGTGTCAGGTCGTGGGCCATATGTTTGCCAGTACTTTTTACCCTATTATGACAACTGTCATTCGGTTATAATGTGAGAGTGTATGGGTGTTACGGTGCAAAGATAATCAAGTCAATGTCTTCACACTAGAAAAGCTTGGATTGAAGCTAACCACAACAGGCACTAGTTCTAGTGACAGTTATTCTCATCATTGATTTATCTTCAGAACTTTATTTATTAATTGTTTGGTTTTTATATAATGTCCAGAAATAGTTGTAAAAATAATTTCAGAGCCAAAGATGACTGCATTTAAAATGCTTGTTTTTGTTCTAACGCCCCAAAATGAGTTTACTATCATTAAAGACAAAGACAATCAGGAAATCTTCATATTTAAGAAGCGCCATCGTCATGCCAATTAAGTTTGGATTAATTGTTTCATCATATCAACTTGGTTGATTTGAAGAATTGGCTTTGTTCATAGTCCATATCTGACCCCAGACATGTGAATCTGCTGAAGTGCACTCGAGCCACTTAAAAAGTCATAAATCTGCACGGTTGACCTCATTAACATTAAAAATGAGTCACTGAATTTTCCCCAGATTCAGGAAAAATATTATTTTAATTCAGAATCTCGATGCATTCCTCCGATGGAGATTTTAAATCCCTGCGTCTCCAAATCAATGTCTGTGTGTAGCATGTTCGATATGTATTTCAATTCTGATGTTTTGAATTTATTGTTGGTTTTGGACAATCAATCTTCCAGAAGCTTTTGTTTTAAAGTGGCACATGACATAGTTGGTGTCACCTGTTAGTTCAGTCACCGGTCCACGATGGATTACAGGGACCATAATGAAACTCTTACACATCTTATTTAAAGAAAGTGCCTGTTTTTCATTTGTTGAGAAATGTGATTTTAACACGAGACACTGGTTTGTCATTGTCAAGGTTTCTCTTTTTTTTCAGTTTATACGCTGCAAAGAAAACTTTACTTTTACTGTACTTTTTGTCACAGATTTTAAATTTGTTTTTGAAGGTTCTATTAAATATGAGCTTTTCATATCTTGGTGACGTCTCGTGGTGTTTATAATGTTGCTCAATATGCACGGATGGAATAAGTACCCACATCCTTCACCTGAACACTCCGTACTGAAAATGTTACTGAAGTAAAAGTTTGAGGGGATATTCAGGAAAGTATACTCTAATGATAAAATATCAAATATATTCTGCAGACTGTGCATTGCACTCAGATGTGTTGTTGCTTGAAAACATTCCTTAAGCTCCAGCTCCTCTTGTTGCTATTTGAGTGCGAGCGCAGGATTTTGAGTGACAACATTACAAACCTCAACAATACATCTGCTCTCAAACTGAAAGACAACGTCCTTTAATGAAGAAACTCTTACAACACAGGTTGTAAATCTCTGGCAGACACCACCTGGTAAGATGTTTAGGCTGCGTCTCAGTGAAATTCACTTTTTTTTTGACCTCATGTAGTCGCCTGTTACAAAACCTTGCATGAAAGGGTCAGTGTCTTTCCAAGGAGTAGATCCAGCCCACTGCTGCAGCCTCCTCCTCCTCACTGAGGGCTGTACAGCTGGCAATTTACAGACAGTAACACTGGAAGGAGTAATTGGCTGCTGGCTGCAGCACCGCACCGCAAACTGGACCCGCGTTTCATTACGGAGATGAAATAACAAAAGTGTCAGGATTTTTATCCTCCTTTTTTTTTTTTTTCTTTTGTCTTTCGGGAGTTTTCAGTTTGTGAACGTCTGGATCAAACTCTAAGAGTCAGCCCCTCTCTCTCCACTGGAACCGCTGTAACCTCCTCACACTGGAAATATAAGGTAAAGCTGATCTGCTCTTATTTTTACCAAGTTTTCATTCTCATCAGAATAAAATCTGGAATCGTGAGTCAGATCCAAGAGTTTTATTTTGTTGTACTTCATTAAATCTCATGACTTTGTTACAAGAAACTTACGAACCACATTTTAAACCAGACATAAAAAAGTTATATCTGAACTTTATTCAGCAGCATTGTGCTGTAAAGTCTCCAGTTCTTCATGCTCATGATATCCACACGTGTGAAAGAGTAAAAGTTCCAGGATGCACAGCATAAAAATATGTGAGGAATGTCATAACAGGAAAACCTGATAAATAAACAGAGTCTGAAGTGTTGAAATGTTGGATGGTAGAAATATCGACTGGGACTAATTTAAATAGTGAAACTTTCTAAATAAGCTTAAACGAGCTTTCAATCAGGTTAGAACAATGTTTGGGCTGCCAGCTTGTGAAAGTCCCTTTGGTGTCCAGGGCTTCAACTGCTGATTGTGTTCTTTATCATTTCATCAATCAATCCATCAATAATTAAAAACAGACCTTCAATCCATGATAACGTCTGAAAATGTTTTGTCTGAGCCTTAAACCCAAAGATAATAAGATTTATAACAAAAGAATCAATGACTGGAACGATTCTTCAATTATCAAATTTGTCGTGGATTATTTCTCTATGGATCTAATTGATTTAGCAACGATGGTTCTCATGGCAACCATCTATCTTGAAATGATGCAGTAAATATTTGCGGAGTTGTTCGTTTTTAAAAACCTCTCAAACTTCCTCAAACGTGCAGTTATAGATGTTAATCAATGGATTTTGGTCCAGATGCTGTGCAGATGTTTTCCAAGTGGTTTTTCTAGGTCACATAAAAAGCTTAAAGAAAAAGTGTCACGCAGGAAGATGAGCAACAGAGAAGTTTCTCTAATTAAAAGCTTATCAGGGAGTTGTTCTGGTAAATTTCTCTGTCTGGAAAACATTTGTTCCCCCCAGAGAGTGAAGCTGAGAGCCGACAAACCCAAACTCTACCTCCTCACAACTCATTCACCAACTCTGTGCTTTCACTTCAGGCCGCTTCACTTTTCTCTTTTCCTGCAGAACCTCTGAATGGAGGTGAATCTCTCTGCGTTCGAGTTTTAATGCTGTTCTCTCCATCATCGGTTTACGTCTAAACTTTCACAAAACTCCAGTGAGGAAGAAAGAAAATCTTCTCTGTGGCTCAGGCAGCTTTCACCACCGGTTTATTTCAGTCGGCTGAACCACAGACTTCTGGTAGTGATTAGCGGCCAGATTGAGTGTGTGTTTGTGTGTCCTGGTGGGAGTGCGTACATGCAGCTTCTCAGGAAAAGACTTTGTGTGTGGAAGTGAAGGGAGCTGCAGCCCGGTTGACTTCTCACGTGACCTGATCCGTGAGCACCGAGGGGCGAGAGAGGAAGAGAACCAGTTTGCAGAGTGTTGGGTTAGACAGGACCATAACTCTGCATTGAAATCTAATCCTGGGGAGTCTGTGTTTCATAATGTGATGGAGGACCCTTCTAAATTCTTTTATTTAATAATGAAATTATTATTTCTGTAATTACTTTTCACTCCCTTGTCCACTGACGTGCTGCGGTGGGTTATTTTCCCTCTCAGGATAATTAACATGGGTCTTATTTTTCTCAGATTTGACCGTGATACGGAAACGATTTTATCCCTGAGCTCTGGAAACATTGAAACGTTGCTGCAATTAAGTGTAATGGGGAAAAGCACACGACCACGAGATCTGGCTAAACTGTTAACGGTAAATCCAAAAGTACAGCTTTAAAATGAGTGTAATGATGATGACAGTCTTGTCTGGGCAGGAAAGCAGTAAAAGGGTAAAGAACAGCAGGTGAAATTTGCTGCAGGACGTCGATCTGTTGACTGTGAAATGTTAAATCTGGTCTTTTGCAAAACTTTCACTTACTTAAGCCCCTACCTTTCCCAGAATATAATATATTGATGTGTGAACGCCGATGGAACATGTCTGAGTTCTGCACATTTGCTCCTCACTGTGCGTTGACCTCCTCGTCTATCGTCTCACTGCCTGTATCTTAGCATTTGAAAAAGCCCTGGTGATGTAATGTGTCTCTTCAACCAGCTGCTTGAAGATAAAAGAAAACAATGCCCCGCCAAACAAAAAGGGCCTTCGAGCTTCAAGTGTGTTATTCATTCAATGCATATTTTAAGAGTGAGTGAGTGACTGAGGGGACGTTTCATTTCTTTTAGAAAGTTTCTGCAAAGATTTGTTCTTTCTAGAGAAGCTACACATGAACAAACGAGCAGAAATCTCCAACAGGGAGGGAAACAGTATCACCAGCAGTGAAATTAAAAGATAATATCACTTTAATCCTGCAGAGAATATATTTCTATCATAGTAGCACGTTTCCCAAAATGTTGAAATATTTAAGAGGAGATTAAAAGGGTTTTCACACCTTCCTTGTTTGGTTTGGACCTTCAGGCTTTTTAGTTTAGTCCAAACCAAAATATCAGGTGAAGCTTTCACACTGTGAATACAGGTGGTCTGGGTCCAGATCAAACTTTTTGCAGTATGAAAATACTTTTTTTAAATTCTCCAGACGGAATCTGAGACGGCATAAAACAGCGGAAGAAGAAAAAGAGCGACTCTCAGGATGGTTTGTTGCCTCTAACGACATAATAACGATTAAACGATGAGGACGTTCACTCTGCTGGTCGTTTCACCACAACGATGTTACTGTGGCAACGACGTTTACAAAATGAACATTTAGTTTTTCAGAGACAACAACAAAGTTTGGACTTTTTTTAGACTTTGTGTAACCAGCAACAGCAAAACAGTAAAAGTGATGGACGCAGTTTGATTCTTTCTGCCAAAGTAAAAAGACAGAATCAATCTTCAAAGTGTAAGAAATGAAAGACGGGTGTAGGACTACGTGGCTTCGGGTGAGACGCGGTGGCTCTGCAGACGTGTGGGGCCGTCCCTTCACTGTGAAACTGGACTCAGTCTCAGACATGTTTTGGAAAAGGAACCTGAAGCTTGTGGTTCCTGTACAAACACATCACACTACTGTATTTGTGTCCCCCCTCCCCCCCCCACTGGCTAAAAGCTAAGTAGTGTAGCTGTCACATCATCAATAGAAGGCCTATGTCGGTTTTACAGGAAGGTTTAAGAGAGAAGAGTTAACATTTTGAAAAGGCGGCTTGTTATATGGAAAAATATGAATGAATGGCGCCGTGATGGTGAAAAACGTGAAGCTACAGACAAACTGCAGTTAGTGTCATCAAATGAAACATTCGAGGTCTTTGTGCCCGATCGTGTGGTCGTCACAGTCGAGTAATGGCGGAGCAGATGGTTTGAATCAAAGCGTTGGGGCGACGCCACACTCACATCAATCCTGCCTCCGTACGTTCAGCCTGTTCTCAGCACCTCTGTGTGAGCTCTGCCCCGAAAATACATCAGGTTGAAATGTAATGGTCAGAATCCATAAAAATCA
Source organism: Paralichthys olivaceus (assembly GCF_024713975.1). Lineage (NCBI taxonomy): Eukaryota > Metazoa > Chordata > Actinopteri > Pleuronectiformes > Paralichthyidae > Paralichthys > Paralichthys olivaceus. The sequence goes on from NC_091104.1 coordinate 6,014,438, forward strand.
CAGGTGGGTTTTTAGAAATTATAAAGATTATTAGAATATACAGACATCTTTCCCATCTCGTGTTGTTTCTCAGTTTTCGGAATATTCGAAATGTGATTTTATGATAAAAGAGAAAGAATTAACTCTGCGCCATAACTAGAGGAACAATTTCATCAGTTCATCTCCACGAGGCCTTTCAACCAGGACGTCCCATGTGCTAACTTTAGTTGTGCAATATATAAGTTCGAATTTGATCTTAAAATGTCAACTTCATTCTTGATGTGCAAAATAATGACACTGATATTGACATTTTACAAAATGTGATGGACCCAGGATTCAGTGCTTTGATTCACAGAAAACCACTTCTTCATTTTAAGATGTGACCTCAGACTCCTCTTTTGTCTTTCCTTCAGCTGAAGTAATGGAGAAGTCAAGACGGGGACAACAGTTAGCACTCAGCCTCCTGTTTGGGTTGTTGTTACCGAGCTGTGTAACCCAGACCACGCCGTCAAATGCAGCCACGAAGACGACGGTGAAACCCACTGCGACCCCCCAGCCTCAGACAGAGCGGCTAAAGGTCCGACTGACAGGATACCCCCGAAAACACAACGAGGGCCGAGTGGAGCTTTTCTACAAGGGGGAGTGGGGAACCATCTGCGATGATGACTTCTCAATAACTAACGCCAACGTGCTCTGCCGCCAGCTGGGCTTCGTGTCCGCCACAGGATGGACACACAGCGCCAAGTACGGCAAGGGCCAAGGTACCAATCCACGCAGACACTTCCTGAGATTCAGTTTCTGGTTTAACGAGCGACAGTCGACCATGTGGAAATTTCAAAATGACATGAATATTCACACAGGGATTCAGATGAGTTGCTGGATAGATGATAAAAGACAAAAGTTATTCAACAGCTCCAGTTTTTATTGACATTTCAGCAGTTTAAGCCCCCATGATGCATCATTACCACAATAACGTTCAGCAGGAAGTAGTTTTGTATGTTACGGAATCAGAAAGGTGGGAAAAGGAGAAGCAGCAGTGACGGTGCCTTCACATGATGGACGAGCAGCACAGTCTCCAGACCTGGATTGGGATGAACCGGACACAAGGTGCAAGTGAAGGAACCTGCTGGTGCAACACATTAATGAGAATATGAGAACTTTCCAGACAACAATTGATTTCCATTGTAAGAAGAACGACTCAGATGCGTTCAGCTGCTGCATGAGGCAGAAAGTTTGATTTGATTCCGTTCAACAAGGTTGATTTTTAAATCTCCACGTCCTTATTGGTAAATAAAAGTACAGATTAGGACGAGTCACCATGCTGGCATTTCTACAGAGCGACAAATCACTGCATTTACATGGTAAATATTATAGAGAAACTCAACAGTTTCCACAATGAGGTACCACTTCTCCACTGTGGAGAGACGAAACTCACTTTTAGTCAGAAGAAACCTCCAACGGAACCTGAGTCAGTGTCAGTGAATATCTGCAACTGGAAGAGAGAGAGAGGGGGAGAGAGGGGGAGAGAGAGACGAGGGACAGTTACTGCAGTATCATGAAATAAGATTATACCTGTTAAACATCTGCATGTTAGTAAGTTGATGTTAGCCTTTAGCATTTAGCTGCAGCTCACACAGCAGCTTATGAGGTGAACTCTTAGTTTTGTCGCATTTTATATCAGAGGTTTAGTCTCTAACGAATATTCACGACAGAATTCGAATGAAAGTGAACGTTTCAGTATATTTGAGAAATTTAAATCATGAAAAATGCAATGATATCATAAATACTTTCAGCTGCACCAGTGCAACGAGCGGCCGAGTGTCCTGATGACTTTCCACAGGTCTGACAGTTTTCTGTCTGTTCAGGGAAAATCTGGCTGGACAACGTGCAGTGTAACGGGGGGGAGAGGAGCATCGACCACTGCAAGTCTCGTGGATGGGGCAACAGCGACTGCACTCACGACGAGGACGCTGGAGTCGTGTGCAAGGACGAGAGGATTCCCGGCTTTTTGGACTCGAATGTTATCGATGTAAGTCACTGAAAAAGATTTAACAAGATTGTTAAATTATTTTTGTGTTTACAGTTCATTAAAACAGTTAGAGACCCATTAACTTCTCATGTTAACAGTCTCACTGCTCCACAGCCTATAGACGCCTGCAGTTTTAACCCACATGGACGATATTTAAACATTTTAAACGTTCCATGTGTAGCTGCCTCACACATGGAGTTAATAAACTCTGCACCATGTGTCTGAACCTCTTCCAAGCAGCTGCTTCTAAACCAAACAAGCGTCTGTATCAGAGCAGCATCCAAACGTGCACTGACCTCTGCAGAACCTCCTGACATTCTCCCGCGGGGCCGCATCTGAGAACGGAAATGTCAGAGTGAGAGGCTCCGGACATTCTGCGGAATTTCTCCATCCAACCCCTGAAGAAGCACAGAAGAAGAACACAGCTGGAGCTCCTCCTCCAGATTAACTCTGAGCGAGTGACTGTGTTCATCTAACACACGAGAAATCTCACACTGGGAAACTGAAGAGTTCAGCGAACTAATCTCTTGAGTCAGTATGAACTAGAACTGATATTTTATCCTCCTGCAGAATGATTCAATGACTCATCCTGCACTCAGGGGATTCCTCGAATTTTTGACTCCCCCGCATTGACAAGGTGAACAAGGTCAGACTGGAGAGTCGTCTGCACAGACCAGTGGAAACAGCCTGGATAGATGACTGGATGATGTGTCACTGTTATGTAGCAGGATGTGAAGTAAGAAAGGTTTTTAAGAGACTTCAGACTTTCAGACGCGTAACGACTCCGTGTCATTCTGCCGCAGATGTGGAGTCCAGACTTCAATCTGAGCAGCCAGGCCTTTTCTTTTTTTTTCCCTTAATAAATCAGAACGAGAGTGAGTCATTGCAAAGCTGGAGATGTTATGAGGATTAGACCTCTCCACCAAGGCCACGACTCGCTGTGTCTGCTTTTGATTCATGATATAAAGACAGATTTCTTTCATTGGATCTCTGGGAATTGTACTTTTCATCCATTAAACTCAAAATGTCCAGTGAATCTTTTTACTGATAGTCACTAATTGTCTTATTTATATTAAATGTCCCCCCCCCCCCGACAGAGCCAGGTGGACGAGAACCGAGTGGAGGAGGTTCGGCTCCGACCCGTCGTCACCACGGCCAAAAAGAAGCTGCCGACCACAGAGGGTGTCGTGGAGGTGAAATATAAAGACGGCTGGGCCCAGATCTGTGACCTGGGCTGGACGATCAAAAACACCCACGTGGTCTGCGGCATGCTGGGATTCCCACACGAGAGGAAAGTCAACAAGAACTTCTACAAGTAAGAGAATCGCTCGACTACAACTATTGATTCTGATGATCAGAAAGCTAACAGCATATTTTAGTTTCGTATGTTACTCGCTGTCGCCATGAGTTAAATTTAAAGAATGAGATGAGTTCTGTGGTGCACCCTCTAGTGGAATACTCAAGTAACAACCACTGGTCGTCTATGCAAACGTGCAACAGAGAATATATCTCTAGCCTTCCTCTCAGCAGGACACAGACCGGGTCTTTGTGTGTTTAAGAGTGAACTTTGTTGGACCTGATATTCACAGTGGATTCGACAGTGTGTGGTCTTTCTCTATCGTCTGCCAGAGCAGCAGCTCTACAGCAAAGCACACAGGAAGTGGAAATGTTTGCTCAACCCTCTGCTCTGTTCTGGATCGACAGAGAAGACAAGTTGTTTTGTTTGAGTCCCGGTCAAACACTTCATGTTCTCTGCTTCTGTTTGGGAATTTCAGATTGTTATTTGTGATTATTAACGAGCTGAGGAGGAAAAGTATGAGCGAGTTCATGTTCTGACCGCTGCAGGGCTCCGTTCGTCACAACACAACAGAACGGAAATAAAAGTTAAATGTCACAATAATAGAATTAAGGTAGAATATTAGCCATTTGAAAACCAGCAGCAAACTCTCAGAAGTTGGAACAAGGGAATACATTATGAAAATTAATTATTTCAACAAATCTATCAAACAATTGAACATTTTCAGAATAGCTGGAATAGTTGTGTAATTGTGATCATACAGTGGTGACATAGAGTCTGTAACATAATACACTGGAAACCTGTGGAATGTCAAAAATGTTATTCACCACTGACCCTCCACTGCTTCAAGTGTGTGTGCAGCCAGTACGTGTACGTGTGTGTGTGTGTGTGTGTGTTTGCATGCAGTCTCTCTCCTGTATGTGATGGAATCTGGCTGTCTCACTGTTGCAGACATCTGAAAAAGCAGGCAGCTGAGAAGGTCTCCAGGTCAAAGGTTAATGTTTCCGCCGGTGGAAGGTACTCAGTCACAGGAGAACCCACCGTCCTCCGTCTGTAGCTCTGACAGTGGGTTTCCTGTCGGAGTAGAAATAACCATTTAGTTCCTGTTTCTCAGTCGTTGACTCTCTCTTCTCTCTGATATCATGTTATGAAGATGTGCAGCATTCGGGTGGCTCATGTGATTTGATCATGCGATAAACAAAGGTTGTGGTGTTGAGGGTTAGTTTTCTGGTTTGTCTTTCAAGTTTCTTCTGCCATGGCACAGATCGTACAAAGTGACACCTCATCGCAGGCTTTATTTCTTAAAATGTCTGGTTCCCAGATCTACTGCACAAACCCTGTGAAATCAAAACTGTGATCAGGTGTTTTTCAATCTGCACCATGTCAGCAACTGGGACTTGTTCTTTTAGTCCTTTTACTGTGAAAATCCCGTTCCACATCATGGTTTGCTTTTTGGCACGTGACTTTTAATTCTGAGTTCTTCAACTGAATTAGTCATAGGCCTCATAAATCTCAACAAGACCAAGGTCTGCAAATAATTCTCAGCGTTTGTTTTAGCCAGCTCAGAGTGCCAGGTGGGTGGAGCTTGCCACGTGGACTGAAAGTGTCAGGAAGTCGAATTCTTTTTAATCTTTTCTTAAACTTGACTGTGAGAAGACGCAAAAAGGTTTAAAACTTAAAGAGCCTTAATAATCAATTCAAACTTCTTCACCTCTCATATAACCCACAGGTGCATATCAATAATGAAGGCAGAGGCAGAAATCTGAATTAATTCTTTCAGTGCTCAACCACTAGCTTTGTTATTGTAGGTGAACCATAATGAAATTCTTCTTATGATGTCTTAAATATTCTAATTGACCAGAGTAACTTAATATTTGACTTTCTGTTTTGAGGAAAACTCAGATTCGTGTTTTGGCCTTGTACTGATGAAGTTGAAGAGCAAAACAAAAAGCCAAACCATACATCGACCTGAATCAATGTGTTAACCTGAGGTTCACATGTGATCAGTTTCTACTAACATTTCATTTTAACCTGTCTTACACTATATGGCCAAAGGTATATGGACACTATATCGTATTTGTCTCATTTACAATTCATCCTTAAGTTTGGACAAGTTCTTCCACAACAACCGAGTTATGAATCAAACTATCAATAACATGAACACTTGGACATTCATCAGTGTGTAGACCTGCCTGAAACGACATTAGCCACCTCTGATGAAATAAATTTGGCTCGTACTTTAACTTTCGTGTTTGGTCCAAGTCCCATCTAATAACATGGAGGAGATGAGGATACTGCAGCCAGCCACCAGGGGGCAATCAAGAGGATTTGGCCTCACTGTTGGGGAGTTGTCATGTCGTCCATCTCTGCATACATTTTGAAATGCAAAAAAAATAGTTTCAAATATCACTTGAATATTTCCATTAATTGCAACTGAGGTGTTTTGTCCAAAAGATGAAAAATGTCTCCAGAGTAAAAGTACACTTGAGTATTTAGACGAATGTGTCCACACACTTCCAGCCATGCAGTGATAGTATGTGTATGTACTGAGCTCAATAGAAACATTGAATGAGAAAGTTTTTAAAATCTAAATTATCACGTTTGTGTTTTGTTTTTTTTGCTTCAGTTTAAAAAGAATGTGTCACTTTCAACAAATGTTGAAACTTGAACTGAAACTATTTAATTGAACAACAACCGTGTTGAAGGGGACACATCCTTGAACAGTTTTTAACTCGACTGTGCGTCATGTAACCTTTGTTGCTCTGGTCTTCTCTCCTAACTGTGCCGTCTAACCCGTGTTTACCTTGCAGGCAGACATCCACAGCTAAAGCTAACTCTAAGTCTAAACAGAGCAGCGCTGGCAAAAGGTAATCTGAGGAGAACCCCGTCAATCCAAGCTGCGGGAAAAGACCCGAACACACGCTGCTCACAGACAACACACATTCAAACTGATGAGAAGGGATCAGCAGCAGAGAAAACGCTCGACGTTAACTAGAATATAAAAAGCTAATTATCCAAATCACTTCCATCCCCTCCAGTGCCAACACCTGCTCTGCACATGTGGCTGCTTAGGGAGCGTTTCCAGAACAAAAGCCTGCAGAAGCTGGAAGAACGATTAGAGTCGAGAACGATCTTTAAATCTCTGTATTTCTGTTTTATCAATTTTCTATTCAAAGAAGTCCAGGGACAACGCTGATTGCTTTCCCTCCACACAGTTAGGTCTGTGGAGGTCGTGTGAAGTTAGCTTAGCATAGCGACTGGAAAGGAAGCGGACGTTACCCCGACTCCATCCAAAACTAATATTCTGCAGAAAAGTTAGTCTGATAATATCCCAGACTGAAGTAATGTGATTTGTTAATTCAGATTAGCTTCAGAGATTCCGGGTTGAGTGTCAATGTTCTCCTCTAACTCTAAAGCAAGAAAGTCAATAAGTATTATCCACAAAACATCTTTGGTTTCCGAGTTAAATCTATTTCTTTTAATATCTGACTTTACTGGACATGTTATTTCTTTTGGTCTCCAGGATACAATAAAACTTAGGCCACTAAAAACTGTTTTTATAATTTACTGTCAGCATCTGTGATAAATATTTGGAGTCAGATTGTTCAGTTTCTATTTGTAGATCAGGAGGATTGTGCATTGTGTTTGAAATATTTTGTTTTACTTGTGAATACATCGTCAGGCCTTTAAATTTCACTGAGCACAACATAACTAAGGCATCCATGCATTCATTCCAGTATCAAAGTTATCACAGCCCCCGTCTCTTCTCCCGGCAGGTTGTATTTGGAGCGTCAGAAGAATTACTTCCACCTCCACTCGGTGGCGTGCACAGGCACCGAGGTCCACCTGGCAGCCTGCCCCCTGGAGTTCAACAAGCCAAACGCGACGTTTGCCTGCCACGGTGGCATGGCGGCTGTCGTCAGCTGCATGCCGGGGCCGCTGTTCACGCAAAACAGCAGCTTGAAAAAGAAACTTAAAATATCGGTAATTTTGTTTTTTTTTTTAAGTTTACAGAAACTGTGTCTCCTGCTTTTGTCACTGAAGTGGAACTGGGTCCTTAAAAACCAACGTTTGTTTAGTCTGAGTGTGAAAGTTCCTCGCTGACCTTCGAAACTAAAAATATCAAATTAATATTCTGGAATTATTCATTCTACATAGAGGATTATAAACTATAAAAATAGTTAGTAGCCTGTAATAAGCAGTCCAATGGCCTGGTCAGATTATAGTGGATTCAATTATAGTTTTATTCGTCTGTTTGGTTTTCCAGAGCAACGTGAGGCTGAAGGGCGGAGCCAGGCTGGGCGAGGGCCGCGTGGAGGTGTTGAAAGACAACGAGTGGGGAACCGTGTGCGACGATCGATGGAACCTTCAGTCGGCCAGCGTCGTCTGCAGGGAGCTCGGCTTTGGAAGCGCCAAGGAGGCTCTGACCGGAGCCCGCATGGGACAAGGTCAGAAATAAAACCCTGTAAAAGGAAACAGACAAAGAATCATTGGTTTGTGCCGAAACAAAGAGTAGTTGAGAAATATGTTTAAAACTGGTGATGTACAAACAGTCTATGGAGGAGCTGACTGAATATTTAGTGCAATGTGCATTCTGAAGTTCATGTTTTCGGTCATCTTTAAAACTTCTCATAGGAGTGATAAAGAAGGAAGTAAGGAGTCAGCCAAACTGTTTTGTGAGGAGGCCAAGAAACTTTGGAACATTCACTCATGTGTGATTTCGTCAGACTCGTAGAATTGCCTCATTATGTCTTCATGTGGACACAGTCCTCCGTCCCGACCCTGAAATCATAAAGACTTCAATTCAGGAAATGTTTCAATCTTATCTCAAGCAACGTCATAATTTCTGCATCCTAACAAATGTTGTCTTTAGTAGAGATTCAAGAGTCAGATGAGAAAAGAGACATTCTGATAACGTTAATCTTCTGGCAGCAAAACGTATATTTCACCTGAGGACGTTTGAGTTAAGGACGTCTGTATAAGTGTCTTCAGAGAGGTCCTCAGTCATCCCCTCTGTGTCTTATCTCTCAGGTCATCGCTCCTCCTCCCCATAGAACTGATCTCTCTGCTTCCAACTCCACATTCCTACATAGTATGAGCTTTTTTAAGAAGCAGAGGAATGTTGTGAATGAAAGACAAAAAACAAACTGTTAGAACAGGACGCAGGAAAAAGTGTTAAAGGCAATTTATTGTAAGAGATTTACAGATGGGTTTGATTACTGTGACTCCTTCTGTCTACTTCCATCTGTCTGAGACTATAAACAACGTGGATGATGATATTATTGATAATTATAATATATAAGTGTAATTTATCAGAGAACGCGCCACACTCCTTAGTTTAAATCATCATTTCTACTCAGTCACACTTTTCATATTCATCACCTCCGACAATGAGGTTGTTTTCACCCCCGTCTGCTTGTTGGTTAGTTTGTGAACAAGGAAACAGAAAAACCACTGGACAGATTATCAAGGGTTAGGAAGGATTTTCTACATTTTCTCCAAGAATATTTAAAGGATCTTAATCAAAATTGTATTTTAAGAATTAATGTGTGTCTCAGTGATTCAAGAACATGAAGGTGCATTTGGCATTCAGGTATTTATCCATCCTCAGATTCCACCAGTGCAGAAACAAGCAAGTCTTGTGAAGGGCAGCAGAGTGTGTGTGTGTCTGTGTGTGTGTGTACACATGATTTCCACCTCAGAGGAAGTTGGCTGAGAATCTGTTCCTCGTCACAGAATCTCTTTGAGGCAGCAGCGAACCTGCTCCATGTCTCATGTGGACGTCAAACCACTACCTGGTTGATTCGGTTAAAAAAATGTTCCTTAAAGTCGGAAACATGAGTCACTGAAGGAATTCCTTTCATAGAAATTATATAATACAACAGCTCATGGTGCATTGAGGGAGTTTCCAGCGAGACGGCAGAGGTTATTTAATCAGAATACAAATGTGAATACCGAGCGGCATCTGCCACATTTGAGGAGAACTTAAGAATCCATTGTTTATATGAGCATCTAATTGGGAAACACCTGACACGCCCACCAGACAGAAGAAAACATACCTCAACCACCAATTCCAAGCAACACGTCACGTCCCTGGTCTCTGGAGACCACGACTGATGAGGAGGAGGAGGGGGAGGGGTCTCAGCGAATCACTGAAATGAGAAAGATTTAAATTTAAACACTCATCAGTCCCCAAAACATCAAGATTTGAGAAATCAACAAAAATATAGATATATCTGCAAAATCTAAAGGGCTCATTCCTTTCAACCAGATTTGAGCTAATCAGTCAGATTTGTTTTCACACCAACAAACTGAACAGAAATAACATGTACCAGTGAAGTATTTTAACCTCCGGGCCGCTGTTTGAGTCTGTCTTTAATCCTGCATCTGTCCAGGGATTGGTCCGATCTACATGAACGAGGTGAAGTGCCTCGGTCAGGAGAAGTCCATCTGGAACTGCCCCTTTAAAAACATCACATCCGACGACTGTAAACACATGGAGGACGCCGGCGTCCGCTGCAACATCCCCTACATGGGCCTGGAGAACTCGGTCAGAGCTGAACCTCCGTCACACTCAGATTAATCTTCAAACTCATGCTCACTTAAAGTTTTTTTTAAATTTTTTAGACCATAATCATAGTTTTGATAGAATTGTGCTGAATAAGATAAAAGCAGCAGAAAGAACTTGAATTATTTTTTTTACTGTTTTAACCTTTTCTGGTGTGAACCGTCTTTTCTTCCTAACATTAGATTTAGAGCTAATCACTCGAAGCTTGTTCGCTGCTCTCACAAAACTAAAAAGTTTGAAGTTTAATGTTTGTACATATTGAATTAGTTGAATTACTTGAAACCCAGTGAGACCGACATGTGTCGTTTGAAAAATTCAAACAGTCCTTGAATTTTTCTGACAAGTGATTTCCCTCTACGAGTATTTCTGGTTGTACAGTTTGTATTGTTCCAGATTATACTCGTCCTTGTCTCCTGTAGATACACACAGAACCCAGTTCTTGTGTATCTATGCGCCGCTCTTTGGTCCCTAACGCTTTGGCCAAACACAGATCCGACTCACGGGGGGACGGACCCGTTACGAGGGCCGCGTGGAGGTGCTGAGCTCGAACTCGAACGGGACGCAGAGTTGGGGTCTGATCTGCGGAGAGGGCTGGAACACCAAGGAGGCCAGGGTGGCGTGCAGGCAGCTGGGCCTGGGCTACGCTAACCAAGGCCTGCAAGTAGGTCACTAACAGCACGAGGGCAACTGTCGGGATATTTGACATATGCAAATATAATATACTGTCATTAACACCCAGCGAACCCATCACTTCAGAACAGAAAACCACTTCCTGTCGCTCAACGAGCTGCTCCAACAGGAAGCTCTATATTCTGAAGTAGCCTCTGCCTACACGTTCAAGTATATTCCACTATCAGCCATTTCTCAAACGTTTGTTCATAGAGGCTGATGAAATTGATTTAGCAGTAAGGCTAACTGGTGTTATGCTTGTTCAGAATGAACTTGCACGTTCATGCAACATGTGACAGTATATTACAGTTTCCATATGGAGTAGATGCTTCTTTTCCTAAATGAAAGAACCAGGCACAGTTCTGGTTTGTTCCATGTGGGCAGAGCAGCCGCACATGAAGTTTCTAATCTCACTTAAAGCCACTCACCACTAAAACCGAGCAGTGACCTCATGTGGACGCCACGTCCACTTCCCCCCCCCCGCCTGTAAAACTTTAACCCAACTGCTACTTTAACGACGTGTTCTCCGCTGTCCGAGGACCGAGTGTCAACGCAGCCAGTTTTAGCTCAGACAGTTCAGAGACGGGACAGGAAGTGTGCCCCCCTCACTGACTCCCAGCAGGACGTCTCTGCAGGTCCGGATAGTGGGCGGTCGCAGCAGTTATGAGGGCCGAGTGGAGGTTCAGGTTGGGTCCAAGTGGGGCACAGTGTGCAGCACAGGTTGGACCACGAGGGAAGCCATGGTGGTTTGCAGGCAGCTAGGGCTCGGCTACTCCATGCATGCCATCACTGTAAGTAGGACCAAAGATTTAGAGATTTATTCCACAATGAAAAATATAACGTTCACAGGTCAAAGCTCCTCAGATGTATTATGTAGTTTAAAAAAAAAAAATCCCTGGCGATATGAAAATGACAAATTCACTCAGTCTTAGAAAATTATCTTATAAGAGCAACTTGATTAAGAAACAGTTTTAAATAATCCATGTGAAACTATGAATTATTTCTGTCGAAGGGAATTTTCAAACACTTTGCTGTAAAAACGATTACAAACCAATTCTATTTGAGAATTTTACAAGTATAAAAGCACATTCGACACAACTTCCACATGTAAAAAAAACTGACAGGTAGAAATGAATTTGATGGACACAAAATATAACATCTTATAATTCTTGACAAAAGAATGAAAATATGAATACGAGTGTAATAAGTTCATTTTCACAGGATATTAAAAGCCTCTGATACACACCCTCATTGTTAAAACACAATCTTCTATTTCAGCAAAATAAAAAAGTGACCTGAGGTTAAGCTGAGTTATTCAGAGATAATCTGTCTTTATGGTCAGAATGGCTTCAATGACTTGTTTCTGTTTCTCATGGTTGAACCCAATCTAAGGAAACCTGGTACTGGGACAGCAGTAACGTGACGGACATGCTGATGAGCGGCGTGAAGTGCACAGGAAACGAGATGGCACTGAGTCAGTGTCAACACCACAAAACAGTCAGCTGCCAGAAAGCAGGAGCTAAGTTTTCAGCTGGAGTCATCTGTTCTGAGAGTGAGTAAAAAAAAAACAGCAACACTTGGTTTCCGATTTAATTTCCTTTATTAAAAAGAATCATTGAGAGAAAAGATTCACTTTCATGAGATGAACATGTGATTTAAGTCAAACAACAAACAAACGTACTGTTGAGGCACTAAAGGTCTTCAATTGATATAAAGCAAGAAAATAAGCATTTGTCTCTAATTTTGGTTTGAACACGACACTTTCAACCCTTTTTTAAAAATCAATGATCTTGTCTGTGGAAAAACAAGATTTGTGATTCACGTTGTCGACACATTTCAATTCCTTAAAGACAAATTATTGACTTATACTAGCAAGCAAAGTTTCTGTTCCCGATACGAGGAGGCAGGAGGAAAATAAGCAGGCTTACAGACAGACGTCAGGCGAGGAGGCAGGAAATCCAGCAAACTCAAACTCAGGCAGCAAAACTGGCACAAAATAAAATGAAGAGGCTGAAACAAACAAAATACGAGGAAACAGAACTGGAACAAAGCAGGTGAACGAGAGGAGAGGGAGCACAGAGACTAAATACACAGAGATAATTGATCTCAGGTGAAACACATCAGGGTGGAGCAGCCAATCACAGGAGAGGGAAACCAGACAAAGACAGGAAGTAAGAGACAGGAAGTAAGAGACACACAAGGTAGGACACTTGTAAAATAAAACAGGAACTAACAGAAATAAATCCAAACAAAACCCAAAACAAAAAAACCTGAAATCCCCCAAAAATCAAATAGTTAAGTTCCAGATGATTTACTAAAGCTCTGTTCAGGGGTCGATCCTCACAGTGTCTTCACCACGTGTCCCCCTGTGTCCAGCGGCCTCTGACCTGGTCCTGAACGCCCCCATGGTCCAGGAGTCGGTCTACATCGAGGATCGGCCCCTGCACATGCTCTACTGCGCCGCCGAGGAGGACTGCCTGTCGAAGTCTGCAGCCAAGGCAGACTGGCCGTACGGACACCGACGGCTGCTCCGCTTCTCCTCCCAGATCCACAACATCGGCCGGGCCGACTTCAAGCCAAAGGCCGGGCGGCACTCGTGGGTCTGGCACGCCTGCCACGGGTAAAGTCTTCACTAGTGAAGAAGAGTAGTTGTTGATCTCTGGAGAATAGTTTGACTTAGATCAACTTGTTGAGTTCGAATGATCCAAACGTGGAATCAGACTTTGTTTTTTGTTTTTTTAAAACAGCCACTATCACAGCATGAACATTTTCACCCACTATGATCTGATGAACTCAAACGGAACCAAAGTGGCCGAGGGACACAAAGCCAGTTTCTGTCTGGAGGACACCGACTGTCAGGACAGTGAGTGTGATGCTTCAGAGTCAAACCACTGAGACGCTGAGAGTCTCACCTACCTGCTGCAAATATCATTACAACAATTCAGTAGCTTAAATGTTATCTTATCTTTAAATTGACTATTCAATTTGAAATTTAGAGATTCAAATGTCAGCTCTTGTCTTATTCATGTTCACATCCAGCTGATTATTATTCAGGTAATATTTTACTTTAATAGATTTAAAGAAGATTTAAATTATTTGTTTGTCGTCCATCGTCTATTTTCTTCAGCTGAACTTTTATTTCTAAATATCAGAAAAATAGGATCATCTTCAAAATGTCTGTAAAAGTTTTGGGATCTTTTCATCTCAGGTGTTTCCAAGAGATACGAGTGCGCTAACTTTGGCGACCAGGGCATCACTGTGGGCTGCTGGGATCTGTACCGTCACGACATCGACTGCCAGTGGATCGACATCAGTGACGTCAAACCTGGAAACTACATTCTGCAGGTGAGAGAGGGAGGAGTGAGGGTCAGAGTGCAGCGACCACACGCCACGTTTACTGTCACGAGCTGAAACCAGTTCGTAGGAAACACAGACACGAAAAAACAGCCATGAAGTTATTTACTCCAAGTGCAACGAAACAATTGAGAATTAAAAAATGATCAAAGTCGATGAAGCAGAAACAGAGAAAATCGTCTTTTTTATTCTTTAAATTCTTCTTCTGTTTCAAAACCTGGAGCCCACATTACCCACAATGCCCCTTGACTCAAGTGACATATTTTGAGTCGGTTAATCCTCCATAGGTTTTTATAAAACGGTTCCATCCTGTTATCAACTGGTTTGTTTTACGTGTCTCGTCCGCTCAGGTTGTGATCAACCCCAATCAGGAAGTGGCCGAGAGCGACTTCACCAACAACGCCATGAAATGCAACTGCAAATACGACGGCCATCGAATCTGGCTCCATAACTGCCACATTGGTAAACAGTCACGAACACTAACACTGTCAAGATGTTAACGTGAAATGTGGCTTCGATTCATTCGTGGTTTTTATTCTGTGCAGGTGACGCGTTCAGCGAAGAGGCAGAGAGGAGGTTCGACAAATACCCGGGACAGCTGAACAACCAGATCTCTTAAAAACAATCACAGTATGAGAAACAAAGAGGTTTAATAAACAAAATCACTCCACAAAAATAAAAGACACAAATTCTTCATGTGCCAAAACAGACCCTCCCCCTCTCCCCCCCCCTGTATATGTCAGATTATCTGTAGTATGCAGTATTTGCAGTATTTTCCTCTGGTGAACGTGTTATTATACTTGAATATTCAAGTGCTAATGTTTTTGTGGATTTTCTTCTTTCAGTCTAATGTGAGCAACAGAGATAAAGATTCTATAAGGTCCGTTGTAGAGTCTGCGTACGACAAATGAACAGCCGTCTTTTGAATGTGTTTTATTTTTTCATATTTTTCTGTAACCAGATTTATTTTACTCAGAACAGGCGGGTGCAGATTTAGCTGAAGTGGGATCATTTCATTGTGTTTAAAGGAAACTAGAATGCCACTCAGTTGAGTTTCCTCATGAAGCCACGTTTGATCTATTTGGATCCGCGCAGTATTTCTCACACTCGTAGAAATCAGTCCCCTGAATACGTCAGATTGTTCTCACTAAGATCCATGAGTTACCTCCACAAACAGCGCTGACGGACGAACACTGCAAACACAACCTGGCTGGTGGAGGTAAAGATCAGAGGGTGGACCAGGAACAGATGACGCTCTGGGAAAGACTCACTGGGGGAATTATGGGAAAAAGTGAAAAACTTTCTCTGAGCAGAACATGAAACCATTCACCTGGATCTTTAAACTGGAGCGTTAGCGTGAAGAAGTCGTTTCAAACCTGCCTCTGCAGCTATTTTATTTTATGAATGTATTTATTACCAATATCAAGGTGCTCGTTCGTTATTGTCAGTTTGCTTTGGAACCTGTTTGTTAGTCCGTGTATTTTATAATAGTCGTTTAGAGTCGAGGATTAGCCGTTACTGAACCAAACTACAAGTACCCTGAAGAGTTGCTGTTTGTATACTGATGTACTCGCACCTGCCGCACCAAATAAAGAGGAGAGGAACAATAGTCATGTGTTTCAGAGACGTCTTTGATTCGAAAAGGTTTGAAGGAGCTGATCTCTGTGAACGACACGTTCACAGTTTAAACAGAGACTGTTGTTTTCTCACTTGAGTCATTTTTAAAAGGAAGATTTAAAACAGTACATTATTCTGTACAGCAGACATTGGGCTTTCAGATGAAATCTACAGGTTAATAAACATAAATCCAAATTGACAAATAGTCAACATAATAGGAATATGCAAGAATATTTACTTTTTATTAAAGCCCAATATTGACTCTACTGTGGCTTAATACTTATTCGATATATCTTTATATTGAACTTGTTTTTTAAAATGATTGATTTTGTTGAGGCTCAAATGGAAATGCTGGAGGCTACATCTGAATTTATACTCACAAGACTTTTTGGTGAATTCATTTAAATGTCTGGTGGAGAAACTAAATGATTCAGTTCTTGAGGACTTCACGTTAACGAGTGTGAGTCCCGCTCGGCTCAGAGAAACAATAATTACAGTGAAATACTGAAAGTACAGAGACTGTGACAGGGACGTGTCTGTGAGAGCTGCTGCCAGTTCTGAGCTGCTGAGCTGAGAGTTCATCTCAATCCACCGCTAATCTCACTCTTCACTGCCACGGCCGAACAATCCCATTAACCCCGGTCAGCAATCACATTAACCGTGTGCACAGCTTGACAGCAAGTCAAGTCAGTGTAAAACTGCAGTGTTGTCATGCACCTATTCTGTATAAAGTCAACACACAACTCTGCTTTAGCTTTGAACTAATTACATTTCTCTATCACCCTGATTAAATATATTTTTTATTTTAATATGATAAATTCCTCAACAAGTTTCAGAAAATAACGAACAACACTATTTAATTTGGCTAAAATCAAAGGTAACGTCCTCAAAACCATTGAAATGCCTTTTCTGAGAAACCCTTAATTATATAAACAGTTACACATGGACTCAGTTAATTGACTAATTGCTTTATCTCGTCTCTACACCTCCAGTTAACACGTATGATACTGATGAAGAGGAGATGGAGATGAAGAGCAGTTTGTTTAGAGGAGTTTAAAGGTGATTCACAGAATGTTGTTCAAACAAGAAGAGCTCAGTGTTGTGTAGTTTTCTTTCCTCCCTCCGTCAGTGTGGGGTTTAACACCTCACTAACTCTTTTTCAGAATCTGTAAAGTTAAGTGTGAATATTTAAAGCAGGATATTCTCGTGTTTACGTCCTCTCGCTGATCCCTGCCCTCTTCTCACTGAAGCTGCTGCAGGTTATTTCAGCTCTTCACCTCCGATCACCATCATCTCATCAACCTGTGACCTGGAGCCACACAGGAGGATTACACAGCTGCTGCAGCACGTTGTCCCCACATGAGCTGGTTAATACCCCTCCCACTGTAAACACAACGCGGAGAGCTAAGCGGGGCGCCACCTAGAGGCCAGCAGCTCAAAGTGCAAAAACAGAGGAAGTGATTGTGATGTTAGAAATCCATTTTGAAGAATGTTTAGAAATTATAGTTTTACATTTTCAACTACTCAAGATCAAGTAGTTGTGAATGACTTTCAGAAATAGAGATGGACTCAGTTTCATCCTATACTGTTTAAAAATAGTTTGTGTAAACCCCAATAAACATTACTTTACTTTATGTATACGTTATATATCATGAACAGACAGTAATGATGAAAGTACACGACTCACACAGAGATGAAAACAGACGTGTGGAAAGTAAAGGCAGCGAACAGGAGCTTCCTGTTAAAGTTGGAGATGTCGTCTCCTTCTGTCAGAAGCTAAATCGACTCTAAGCTCAAACTTTTCTGATACCTGTCCATCAACTTCTTTAAAATCCCAATTTGATGCAGATACCTGCTGATGAATGATTCTGAAATACTTCTCTGTTAACAGATACAACAGCTTTCTCAACCCGAATGTTTTTTACAGTTCTCATTCACTTCCAGGCGGATTCGACTGAAAATCCCACATTAGACAGAGCAGGCGTCCGTCTGTCTTTTTCTTCTGAGACCGGTTGGTCTGTCGCTTCACTGCAGCACCGTCTGTTTAACAACTCTGCCTTCTTTGTCAATGGCAAAGTTGTAGTTCTTTGGATTATCCAGAGCTTCTTCGATTCGCTGATCCAGGTTCTCCAAGTTGATGAAGTTCTTTGCATCCTCCTGTAAAATAATGAAACTCAAATTGTGAGATCACAAGGTCCCTCGCAGTTTGTAGCATAAGAGAAAAAAGCAAAGCAGATCTAAAAGACTTTATACCTGCAACTGCAGAATCTCCTTCTCTTTTTCTTTGACGAATTCTTCATGTTCTTGTTCCCGCTTCATGGCAGCTTCTAACTTCTTGTGCTCAGCTTCCTCCTTTTCCTTCTGGATCCTCATGACTCTGGAAGAAACAGACGAGAGGCTGAGTGATCCTCATTGTTTTGGGAAGAAAACTTCATGTGTTTAAACAGGGTTTATTTTCTTCATCGTCTTGTTTCCCACCTGATGTTGAGCAAACGAAGGTTCTCCTGGTTGTTCCAGGACATGAGGGCGCGATGCTCCTCCGCCTCCTGCCTCGCCCTCTCCTCCGCCTGAGAGCCCGTCTCCTCCTCGTACTTCTTTCGCAGCATCTCCTCCTTAAACTCCAGTCTGAAGAACACAGAGACCAACTCAATTCAGTCACATCAGCTTCACCAAGTAAAAACAAAATACACCATGTAATCTGCTGGGTTTTTTTTAAATACTACTTCATTCATGAACTGCAATAGTGAAATAAAAACATTTAATGTGACCTGGAAACATAATTCTTGGTCACTTGGCTCAGTTCAATCACTACAAACACAAACTCAGAGAGACACAAACAACCACAGGATTAACATGATGCAAATCACCAAACAGCCCCAAAATGACTTAACATAAATATATATATAGAAAAACTACCAAAATGACACAAGGCGACTGCAAATAACCCATAACACCTGCAGAAGGACATACAGGAGGCAAAGAGACGCAGACATGAGCAGAAAACACTTTCAATTATTAAAATAAATCAGAACACGAGCACAAATGTTTTCAAAATAACAGCAAAGACACAAAACTGACGTAAAAAAGCTGAAAACGATGAAATAGTGGCGGAGGATGGAGGATCACGGTCACATGGAAATAATAATAATCATCACAATAACAACACATTTCATGTCCTGACACCTGAGGTCACAGTCCATGATGAATAAACGCAGGAGTCAAACTAAAGGTTAGAATCAGACAGAAGCAGATGAGTCTCCTCGGTGTCCCGGGCCGTTCACTCACCGCAGCGCCCTCATGATCAGCTGGTACTCGGAGAACCTCTCCTTCATCACCACCATCTCCAGCGGGTCGACGGGCGGAGGCACCTTCACCCGCCCCTCTTTGGACTTGGCCACCGGGTCGCTGCGGGACTTTCGGCCGCGGACAGCCGCCACGAGCACGCCGCTCCTGGGCGCGAGGAGCCGGGTGACCTGCACGGTCCTGCCGCCGAGCACCGGGAACATGGCGGCGCGGTGATAAGCGCTAACTCGGTGCCGGTTATTGAAGCGACGGACGTCCGCGGTTAATTCACACGTTTTATCATTGACACAGAAATGTTAGCTCCGTGCGGAGGCGGCCATGTTGTTCACCTCTGACCGGAGGAAGTGAACGGCAAAGGGACGTGTTGTTTTCAAAGTCACTGCCCCCTGCAGGTGAGGCGGTGAATAGCAGCGTGTGTTAAAGTCAATGGTTAAAAAAACACAGAATGTGTCCACACTGCTTCTGTGGTGTCTAAGTGTCTGCAATGACTTGTGCACAATGACAACACTTTGAATGATCATAGTAAGATTTTAGAAAAAGGGTGTTAAAACACAAAATGGCTGCAGACAGACGGCCACAAGAGCACATTGAATGATCACAGTAAAACGACAATTAACATGTGCACGATGACAAAAACACTTTATTGATCACAAAATGATTCAAAATGACTGAGAAGAAAACTACAAATCCACATTACCTGATCACAGTGAGACACAACAGCCACAAAATGACTGCAAACAAGCAGACAATGACAAAATGATTCCAGTGGACCTCAAAGACACATCGAGGTGAGCTGCAGCCTTTTTTATTGAAAACGTCTTCTTTTCGTCTCGTAGTTTCAAGATGAGGAATTTTACATTGACGAGGCTGTACACGGATCTGACTTGGACTCCTGAAGTCTGGTTTAATCAGCTTCAGATAAACTCTCTATCGCACACAGAGGAGGAATTTCATGCACCTTCACTTTGAGTGGGACGCCTGGTGTCAGCCTCGTGACTAATGATACTGCCACCACATTACAGCTACAGCCCACTCGCCCAGAACCATGGGAGGATGGGAAATGGTGCAGTGCTGCTGTGTGCTGCTGCTGTGACATTGACAGCTGTGAGTAAGGAGAAGTTTAAGCAAGAAAAATGACCAACTTACGTTTATTATCAATGTTCACGAGGACAAAACATCACTCTCAAAAACCAATCATCTAAATATTTACTGTTGCTGTTAGTAATTATTCTAATTAGTCATATATTCCAGTTACACATCCCTCTAACGTTTTACACTGGAGATTATAAGTAATAAAATATACTACTAATATGAATGATGTGGCAAAAACAGCCTCATAATTTCACCTAATTTGACTGAAAAAAAATTCACCTTGGCTGATTATTTAGGACGTGATGTCATTAGTGGAGAAATAAGCCTGTTACGTCTTGATCTGCTTTTGTCAAACACACTTTTTTATAACTGAGCCACTGAACATACAGTTCTCTTTATTCATCAAATCCCAAATCAGGCTGCAGCTGAATAGCACATATGCATTTTTGCACATTTTACCATTTAGAACTGACATTTCTAAATATATGAAATCACTTTGTTCAACAGGGAATTTATGTTTTGTGCTTCGTGAGCGTTTGCAGCCTGTTATAATAGAAATGCTGTGATGTGTGACATTTCAAATGACAAGTCAACAATCAAGGATGCAGGTCAGTTACGAGTTTATTCAGCTTGTTGCCAACTGTTACAGGAACATCGAGCGTAAATGTGCAGGGTTAGTGTTTGTGTCACAGATGTTAAAGCACCGTCAGGTCTAAGATCAGCAGACAAACAACAAGGAGCTCCTGCAGTTCTGTTTTAGTTTCATTGTTTAGCTTTGCCTTAGCTTGCAGAAGAAAAAAAAATGCTAATGCAGGTAGGCTGAGAGACACACTGCATGATTATAAGGAGAAACCAGTAACGGTTTAGTCTTCCAAAGCATTTACACATTCAGATGACTGAGCAAGAGAGGACGGGTTCAAAAGCAACTAGAAATCGAAATAACCAGATTTTAAAACTCACCAAAGCTTGCAGCATTTGTGTAAATGTAAATGCAGAGGAAGAATTGCTAAAAAGCAAAAATAGATTTAGTGAAAATAAATTTTTAAGGTTACTGGTTCCCTGACTACGACTAAAGAACCAGGGGGTGCAGGACAAAGCATAATCGACCGGTTGAGCTGCAGGTTTCTTGCGTCACTCCAAACACAGATTAAAAACCAAGCATCCAGAGATAAAGGGAGTTTTCATCCTCCTTCACAAACAATTGGTCAAATGTTTGCACAACGAGGGGTCGGTGGAGTCGACTCATTAACTCTGCTGCTTGGATCTTAACGTGTGTGAGGGAGAGGAACTCAGCCAAATCAACGCTGCCGTCCGACTTAACTAACGCAGTGCAGCCACTCTGCAGTTTACAGTTTGCCGTTCGTCTTGATGTGCGGTGTCAGAACGTGTGTAGAAGAAGGGGGACTTCTGGTGGGACCTCTTGTTCAGCACAAGGGCGCATCTGTCTTGAGAAGGATGTCGATTTGGTGAAGAAATAAGTATTTTGGGGGGGGAGGGTGAGAGAAGGATGAACACAAGAGAAATGAGGGAGGGAGGAGGGTGATGTTCAGGGGCAGGGCCAGAAAGAAGGGGTGTGGAGAATTCAGGTTGATGCCAGGCTGGTGGCATTTAGATTTTAGTTTAGGGCGGGAAGGGAGGGGTACGCCAAGCGAATCTCTTCCCCCTCCAGAAGTTTCCTGGAAAGGAAAAACAGAAATCACATATTTAAACACAATTGAAGTTTGGGCTTTTAAA